>NC_082395.1:23017319-23024819 GCF_031168955.1 Gadus macrocephalus | reverse complement strand
GGGGAGAGCTGTAAAATACATTGATGCTGAAACCTCTCTCCATTGATAGGCCCCAGTGCGTGAACAATCTCCAGCCTTGGAGACACTGGGCCGCTGCATAGCCAATCCCACACAATTGGGGTGAAACGGGCCAGAAAATACCATTCTCTGCTGTCAATCGGGGCTTAAAGCTGCAGAATGACGAGCGGTGGGCAGCGCCGGAGGAAAGGGCGACAATTAGGGAGAATTTAGAGGAGGACGCGTCGCCCTGCAGTCCTCTCGCTGCTCTGGATCTCTAGAAAGGGGGACTAGCCTACTTTAGAGAGGGAAGTCACCAGGTCTCCCCCTGCTCTGGATGTCTGGAGAGAGGGACTAGTCCAGAGAGAGACGGGGTGTTGTTCTGCAGAAGGTCGGAGCAGCGGTCTGCAGATGTGATCTCCTCGCATCGGAATGTGTTCTGACGGCTCCTGAGCAGATAGGACAGCCTACTGCCCGGACCACACACACACACACACACACACACACACACACACACACACACACACACACACACACACACACACACACACACACACACACACACACACACACACACACACACACACACACACACACACACACACACACACACACACACACACACACACACACCCCGGGATTCGTACACTCAACCTTATAAACATCTCGTGCATCTCATCATATACCGTATGGAATTGCCAGAAAAAAACAACATGTTGCTATAGAAATGGGTCCTGCGGCTGAATCCCGGTTGTGGACCAATGGGAGGCCCGTATTCTAACTAAGAGAGGGGGAGGAGAACTTTCCTTTCTGTGTTTCTGCAGGAGGAGGGGTACTGTGGGGAAATGCTCAACGGAGCGTGAAGCGTAACTGCAGGAGGGACAAAGGCACATAGCGGGAGAAGCGGGACAGACCCACAGCTCCGACCGTAAGAATCCACGGAATACGCGCAGGGACGTTCGGGTCCGACACGGAGGAAAACAGTGAAACCCGTCCGGGATCCCACAGCCAGGAGGATGACTATGTGTTTACGAACGGAGACGTGGACGGTAACTTTGCAAAGAATGCGTGTCAGCGGTGGACC
Organism: Gadus macrocephalus; assembly: GCF_031168955.1. Classification (NCBI taxonomy): domain Eukaryota; kingdom Metazoa; phylum Chordata; class Actinopteri; order Gadiformes; family Gadidae; genus Gadus; species Gadus macrocephalus. The sequence goes on along the minus strand of NC_082395.1, from coordinate 23,023,738 downwards.
GGGGGCTATTGGACATGGAGGAGCCCGGGACAGTGAGCACTGAGGCGGGGACACTCTGAACAGAGGACGCCCTCTCTCCACCGAAGAGAGGACACACTCCACGGAGGCGGCTTTCCACGGGACTGGAGTCCAACTTCCTCTTCGGAATAAGTTTTCCTGGGTTCGCCAAACTTTTTTTTGAATTTGCAAAGTAACGGGAAGCGCCTGATCGGAGCCGTGAGTCCATTGGATTATAATGAGGGGTGCGAGCGGGACACGAATTAACACATAGTGGAACTCCTGGTCACACAATGAGCCCATCTCTGCGGGGGTCCAGGCGCGCGTCACGCAGCTAGAACCTCAGTCCGACAGCATGAAATGTGGGTGTAGCGCCGTGGCGCGGCTCCTGTGGGTGAAGCTGCTGGTTGTGCTGCTGGTGGTGGAGGTGGTGGTGGACGCCCAGCTCATCTGCTGGCAGGCAATCGTGCGGTGCCAGGACGAGCCGGCGTGCCACCTGGCCTATGGTCAGTACCTCGCGGCGTGCGAGGGGAACCTCAGGGGCACGCGGAGGCAGTGCCCGAGCCACTGCATCAGCGCCCTGATCCGGCTGAACCACACCCGCACCGGGCCGGACCTGGAGGCCTGCGACTGCGCCCAGGACCCCGAGTGCGTCCGGGCCAAGCAGGCCATCGAGCCCTGCCTTCCCCGCCGCCACCCGAGCGACGCGGGCGGCATCGGCTGCACCGAGGCCCGGCAGCGCTGCGAGGAGGACGGCAGCTGCCACTCCTCGCTGACCGCCTACCTGTCCTACTGCGGCCAGCTCTTCAACGGCCGCAAGTGCTCGTCGCGCTGCAAGGCCACCATCCAGCAGATGCTCTTCATCCCCAACGGCGCGCTGCTCAACCGCTGCGTGTGCGACGGCGTGGAGAGGCCCTTCTGCGAGGTGGTCAAGGAGAACATGAGCAAGCTGTGCTCCCTCGGAGACCACGGCGGCCACTCGGAGCAGCCCGAGGTGGACGACGTGTACGAGGACGAGGACTACGACCCCAAGAACGACCGAGAAGAGTACCCGGACCCCCACTCAGGGGCCGGGCGGCTGGCCTTCTGTCTGCCGTTGTTGTACTGGCCCCTGGCTCGAATACTAGTTTGAGGGCCCCTGGATGCAACGGCGGCTGAAGGGGTTCCCTGACCTAGATGGGCAGCAGGGTGATGGTGGGGGGCAGACTGCCGGACCCCCCCTGGACTTTGAATATTTAATGGAGCAAATGAAGGAGCTCTTCAGGTCCCACGGAGACGGCAGATCTTCTGTGAGGACGGATCGTTGTACAAGCGGACGCTTTAGCTTCTATTCCCTTGAGGAACGACCGGTGATGTCAGTCTGGTGTCATGGTTGGTGAGGTGCCTGCCGGCGCCAGAACCTCAGAGATGGACTGTGTTCCCGGGGCCCCGCGCCGCCGTTGCCCGGGCCCCTGGTCATCAGTGTTTCGGTGTGTTTGCCGTCACCTAAACAGCCCAGCAGTTTGTTTAGCTAGGTCTCAATGGCCCTTGGAGTGTGGCTTTATTAAGACTAAAAACAAACAGGGGGGGCCGGCGGCCGCTCAGTGTTTGCTCTCCACTCCGTCTCGGCCCCCGCTTTGTAGACCACACTTCAGATATCTGTGTCAACGGGCCAGCAGGACAAACAAGGCTCTGTGATCAGCGCCGTCAATGAGCTCCAGTGCCTCTCGCTGCCCTGTCTCCCTGGATGACATGTTTTTATTGATCTTTTAGCACCCTAGCACCCGTCACAAATACACACCTCCCCTCCAAGGGCTCCCCTGATGGGGTCCCCCCCCCCCCTGTGGGGTACTCACCCTTCGTAGATATTTATGGAGCTTTGTCCAGTTCACAAAGTGCACACGGCAACAAGATGGACTATTATACAATACGAAAGAAATACCTCACACACGGCCAGGAAGAAGGCTTTCTCCTCAAGTGGCCCTTCCATAAGAATGTAGGAAAGGGTTCCCGTTTCAGAGCGAGCTGCGTGTGAACACATGAACCAGGTCCGTGTTTGAGACACAGAAACATTGGACTCCATAGCAGCAGGAGCCGAATACTGTTCGCTGAATGTGTTTGTAATAACGCATCACGCTTTGGCATGTACTTCATGTTGTTTGTAGGAGCGACTTCACGGAAAGTGTTTTAGTTTCAGGGCGATTCAGAAGGCTGGCTCAGCATTTGTTGAATACTTTGAAAACTATCCTGTGTGATGGTCCATTAGTAATATCTACTTTTGCAGAGCTTTCCTCTCTGCCCCTGTTTATATCTTTATGCCAGAATTTTCAACCGTCGACCACTGCCTTATTATAGTGAAGTGCCTTGCTCATGGGAACCTCAGCAATAGTAAACTCCTCATTGACTTCCTATCGGAATGATAGACTTGTCCTCTTTCCAAGCTCACCCACAGTGAAACAAAAGAAGGCATTCTGTTCCTCTGATCCGTAGTAAAGAAGCATGTTTCCTGTCATTCAAGTGTCTCTAAACTATCTCTATTTTCTTATGAAGCTCATGAATGTTTATTTCAGTGTGTGAACATCTAGCGGTTAATTAAAGGGAACTCGTTGATATTTGTTAAATTATGAAGGTAGAGATTGGTGAATGTATATCACACTTATATGCTGTACGTCGTGTTTACTTTAATGTTCAAGTTGATACAATAACACATTCTATTAGCAGTCTGATTTTATACACAAGGTCCTAAGTAACACAATGCTTCATCTGGATGCTGAGAAAACGCCAGAGCCCTCTCCTCTGTATGCATTTGCTGTTTTTGTAATAAACTGTTTTTGAACTGTTATAGTTTGTTTCTCTAATGTACATAACCAGCCTTTACAGAAACACAGAGTTGACCTTAGGAATGACAAAGGCAGATGAGACTTTAAGCAGAGGAACTTTCTAAGTGAACAAGTTGTTCACATTGGACCAGAGCCCTGGTGAAACCTTACTACTGTAGATAGGGAGGGTTCATTGTGATGGAGCAAACTGGAAGAAAAAGCTTCATTAACGTCCACTTGGCATCCTCAAAGAGCTCTATTCTCTCTCTCTCTGCCCGCCTGTTTCGGTCATAATGCTGCTATTGTGTAATACCTAGGGGATTAAATGTGTAACCTAAACTGGCAGGAATTTCAGCTCTCCATTCCGGAACACATCCTCATTGACTTCCAGAGATGTTGGTGAGATACAGTCCCAGCTGCGGGTCGAAGGATCCTCCACTCATACCTAGGGCAGAGACCAGCTACCTGTCATAATGTTTATATTTCATACGTTCAGTGGAAGCCACTGCATGCAGTAGAGTTGGCTGCTTGTCTTTCCTCCTCCCTGCCAAGGACTTCAACTGTGGTTTACTCATTATTTGCCGAAGTATTTACGAGTCATTAGCAAACCGTAAAGCGGGGTGTCTTGAGTTGGAGTCGTTTGGCTTTAGTGCCCGGCTGGTGCAGAGTTCACACCTGGTGTTTTGATTTCGGTTTTACGCTCGGAGTTTGGCCCATTTTCCTGGTTGGTTCCCAAAGCTTGATATTGTTAACCTAATTGTGTTAACAAGTAATTTTGTGTATAAGAATATTGTATGTATTTGTTTGAATTGTAATTGTATTGTAATAATAATCAGCATTCATTATTTGATCAGTTTGATTTGGTTAAGGAATTTAAATGGTCCTCTGTTAGTTACACTCAGTAGGACAGAATGAAGACGGTTCTATGAAGTTCTATGAAGAAATTTCCATAAAGTTCTATGAAGACGGTTCTATGAAGTTCTACGAAGATGGTTCTATGAAGTTCAATGAAAACGGTTCAATGAAGTTCTATGAGGACAGTTCTATAAAGTTCTATGAAGACGGTTCTATAAAGTTCTATGAAGACGGTTCTATGATGTTCTTTGAAGACGGTTCTATGAAGACGGTTCTATGTCTGGTCCAGATCAGTATGGGGCCATTCCTCTATCCATGTTTCAAACTAAAGTACACCAGCGCGCTCTAGTAGATGCAAAAATTGTCATGTCATTAACAAATTATTTTGGTATGACTTTCGTATTCCCTAGGGAACGTAGATGCCATTTTCAGACGTCTCTGACTTGACTGTCTCTCTCCATGACCACAGGAATGTTTTCCACTGCATTTTCAATTTCAATTGTGAAACAAAATAAGAGAGTGCAAAAGAGAGACTTTTTAAACTTACAACACACTTCAGTTGAAAGCTTCAAAGTGCTGCGGAGAAACACACACACGCATACACACACGCTTACACACACACACACACACACACACACACACACACACACACACACACACACACACACACACACACACACACACACACACACACACACACACACACACACACACACACCCCAAAGGGTATTTTTCATTCTTTTATGTGGGCAAGAAGTAAATAAAAGATTTGTCCCAGGCTACAGTGGTCGTCTGAGTTGTGCTTTACTGTAGTTGTTGGTTGGAGTTAGAAACCTCCACTGCCTCCATCTCCACCTCCCTCCCATCAAGCCCCCCCACCCACCCCCTCCAAATACCCCCACCCGCTTCTGGGAACCAAATCAAAACAAACATGAGCCGAGCGGTCTGGGGCTGGGGGGGCGGGGGGCGGCTACAGAGGCAGCACTGTGCTGGAGCCCATTTTCTAAATTATCTTTATTCAACGTTCCTTTGGAACAAACCCCTAACCCCCGCCCCCCCTCTCCCCCACCGCCCTCCCCCCTCCCCCCCAGCCCTCCAGCGCCCGACCAGTAAAGTGGGAATGACACAGGGATTTGCGGAGGAGCGTCTGCAGCCCCGGCCGCACAATGTTCCATTCACAAAGGGAGCCTCGCGCCGCGCCGTGGGGACGGGCCGGGGAGTCAAGGGCGGCCATGACGCTGTGCCTGGAGCCCCGACACAGACCCCTCTCTCCCTGCTCAGATACCCCACTCTTAGAGGGGGAGGCTTGGGGCCACACCACTCTGAGACTGGGGCCCACATCACTCTGAGAGGGGGAGACTGGGGGCGAGAGACTGGGAGAGAGAGAGAGAGAGAGAGAGAGAGAGAGAGAGAGAGAGAGGGGATGAGAGGAAGAGAGATAGAGGGGGAGAGAGAAGCCTAGCTTAATAATTGGTCTCGGTGGAGCCCCAGTGCAATTGAGGCCAATTAAACCACAATGCTGTAAGTTGTGGTTTTGAAAAATGGGAATCTGGGGGGGATGGGGCTGTGCTTCTCAGTGCGTTCATGGCAAACCTTTGTGTACATTTATTAGTGTGTGTGTGTGTGTGTGTGTGTGTGTGTGTGCGTTTGTGTGTGTTTGTGAGTATGAGAGTGAGAGAGAGAGAGAGAGAGAGAGAGAGAGAGAGAGAAAGAGAAGGAGAGACTCCGATCAAGGGTTGTACAGATACAAAGATAAATCCATTCTAACATAGATAAAATATAGATAATAGAATCAAACACAGACAGAGTACTCAGGGTATTGATTTGTTGTTTTGGTCTGGTGTAAACCAGTAGGGGAAAGAGAGGCATGAAGCCCAGAAAGATATGATTTGATTGATAATGAAAGAAGTCCTGCTCCAGTCCCCAGACCACTCGGAGCCAGGTTCTCGTGGTTCCTGGATTCAGGACTTGGAGCTTGGCTCCGCCGGAGAACACACCATCATGGTTCGAGTTTCACAGCCCTCTCTGGAGAGGACAGCAGTTTACTGCCGGGGAAACTCCGTTAAATCTGTCGCTGTATGAGCACGTCTTTGTGATTTCACAACCGGGTTGAACGCATTGTGGTTCAATATGCAAAGTGCCATGTGATTTACTTGACCAGCTGACCTTAGGAGGAGCGGCAGGGCATGAGGGGCCCTGGGGTGGGGGGCAATTAGCATACTCACAGCTCCCGGGGGGGGGGGGGACCATGTAGAGATGCTGTTTAACCCCTCTCCTTTTCATTACTCTTTAAATTGAAGGAAAGACACATTCAAGGACTTATTGCAACACGGGTAATGCATACAATTTTGTATGGTTTGAATCCTCAATATGGGCCAATATGCTTTATGTAAAGCCTTATGAGTATAAGGTCAAAGGTCAGATTGTATACAAAAAAACACAAATGCTGGCGCGGCCGCAGATGAGTGCAGCTGAGCTGAGAAAACGAGCAAAACCAAAGCAAATATCACAAATTAAATAAATACTCCAGAAAGATTCGAGTCGACGGGCCGTATTATTTTCCAGCCGTGTGCCGGGCCGGAGCATAAGGGCCCTCAGTGTCGGGATGGCAGCCTGCCGCGCGGCTTCCTCTGCAGCTGGGCCCACAGACCCCGCCCGGACCGGTCCCCTGGTCCTGGGGCTGGCCCGGGACCAGACCCCGCCCGGACCTGTCCCCTGGTCCTGGCCCGGGACCAGACCCTCCCAGGACCCGGCCCCCGGTCCCGGGGC
>NC_082395.1:22827319-23012319 GCF_031168955.1 Gadus macrocephalus | reverse complement strand
CCTGTGGTCCCTCTGTGAGGATGATGGATGGTGTCATCAGGCAGGGAGGATGTTACATGGAAAGCACTCTGTTGTGTTTCCTGGACTCACCTCACTGTGGAGCAGCTCCCGCCTGCGGCCCTGGGATTCAGCTGGGGAACACACACAGCGTCATGGGGAGGTGTGTGTGTGTGTGTGTGTGTGTGTGTGTGTGTGTGTGTGTGTGTGTGTGTGTGTGTGTGTGTGTGTGTGTGTGTGTGTGTGTGTGTGTGTGTGTGTGTGTGTGTGTGTGTGTGTGTGTGTGTGTGGGTGCGTACGTTTGTGTACCTGTGTGGAGGGTGAAGAGATGGATAGAAAAATAATAATTCTAATACATGGCTCATCAGTTTATCTCATCATGGTGGAGGTGGTGGAGGTGTTTACGGTGGAAGTGGTGGGGTTGGTGGTGGAGGACGTGTTTGAGGTGGTGGAGGTGGGGAGGACGTGTTTGAGGTGGTGGAGGTGGGGAGGACGTGTTTGAGGTGGTGGAGGCAGCAGATTGCTGCTGGTGGGGCGAACCGGGATAAAGTGGGCCAGCATTTCCTCAATTAGGTGGAAATCAAGGAGCGGAGTAAATGTGAGGGGGCAGAGACCACCAGAGACCCACAGGGGAGGGGAGGAGGAGGAGGACGACGACGAGGACGAGGAAGAGGAGGAAGAAGAGGAGGAGGTTCCCTCTTTGAGCAGGGCATGTCAGGAAGTAACAAAGGACCTCGGGCCAAACAAAGGGCCAATGTTTTCTCCCACAATCCCCCTGGGGTTGTCTGCAGTGCCACTGAGCCACGCCCCCTGATCCCAGAGGGGGGGGGGGGGGGGGGCATCCTCTATTAGAGAGATAATAGTTTTGATTTGTTTCCAGTGTGAAATAACATGGGGGGGATTAGCTGCACAGAGTCAATGGGAAGCAGATGGAGCTGCTCTACCACACAGAGAGGGCTGGCAGCCCGGCCCAGACCCAGACCTCCAGAGACCCAGGGACCCAGAGTCCCAGACCCAGAGACCCAGAGGACCAGATACCCAGAGACCCAGACCCAGAGAACCAGACCTCCAGAGACCCAGACCCAAAGACCCAGACCCAGACCCAGAGACCCAGAGGCCCAGAGCCCCAGAGACCCAGAGACCCAGACCCAGACCCAGGGACCCAGAGGCCCAGAGACCCAGAGAACCAGACCCAGAGACCCAGAGGTCCAGACCCAGGGGGTGTTCTGTCATGTACCTGCCAGTGCCAGCAGTAGCTCCCCCAGGCAGTGCTGGTAGAGGTCCAGTACCTCCTGGTCCTCAGACCCACTGTCCTCCTGGAACAGAACCAGTAAGGGTAGAGTTAGTGTTACCTTATGAGTGTTACCTCAGTGTTACCTTAGTGTGAACTCACATCTGGAAAGGCTAGGGGACGGTTTCAGGAAGATTAGATTTCTTGAGGTGAACCAGATACAGTCTAGCCTGGCCCCGCCCGCCTACATATTTCCGCTCTATTTTCATTTACCTTCAGGTCTACGTCTGGATTTGTGGTATATTCGCGAGTTTTCTGTAGCCAATTTTTTGGCTGTTCAATCAGCGGACAGAGGGAGTAACTGAGAACAATGACGTTGAGGTTGTGCGCTAGTTTGAGTTGGTGTCAAACTTTAGCGATTGGTTATGGCAGATCCAGAGTGGCACTGGGCAGATCCAATCGTTTTAAACTCAGACACCCGCCTTCAAGTGAGTTAACATTTGTCAATTGAGAGTGGCCAGACTCTCTGTGCAAATGAAATGAAGTACGACATTCTGGTAGGACCAGGCTAGATACAGTCTGGATGGACTAAGATCCTGAATGTTTGGTTCCAGACTCCCAGGTGACAGGAGCCGGTTCAGGTACCTTCTCTAGTGATTCTTTGGTGCTGGACTGAGGAATCAGCCTTTCTGGAGGATAGAAATTCAGGCCGCGCCGGATTTCACAAACTCCAAATCAGACTACGGGTATAAATTCTGGACTTTCCCCAACGGTTTGTGAACAACAAAACCATGGAAATGCTGAAGCAGCTTCTGAAAAAGTTGTGAATTTGAAGACGCCCATCTGAGTGGAAACTAGATTTGTTTCCCGTGTAAATGCGTTGGTTGTGAGGTATGATCGTCACTGTGCCGTTTCCTTCCCAGCTCTTGCTGGAACGAGACCAGCACTTCTCTCCAGCAGAGACCTGGAGAGGTCGTTACTGCTGCCTCGATGTGAAAAAAGTTATAAAAACACTAAACCAGTACCCATAGCCAGGCAGAAGTACAGGCAGAAATAACATTCAAATACCTGCTCTACACAGACACAGTATGTCAAAAACACCGTTGCATTCTCCGTACAGGAATCCCACGGGAACGGGAACTCTGTGATTTCCATGCTATTGGCCAATGGCTACATTCGCTCATACAAGAAGTTTCCATTGAGGACCCGACTGACCTTGGCTATGGCGACACGGGCCAGCTCCAGGGCGGCCAGAAGCCGTGGTCTGTCCCGGGACATCTCTGGAGGAAGGGGAGAACAACACCGGACTTTACACTGGAGTTTATCCCAAGATGGGTCGGGAATATTAGTTAAGGCCACAGAGTCGCTCACCAGCTTCCGCAAAAGACTCAAGACTCTCTTGTTCAGAGTTCACCTAGATTCTAGCCTCCACTTTAATCAGGTTCTGGATAAAACCAGGGAATACTTGTCTTAAGCATTAACTTAAAAAGGTTTTTGAGGTTTAACAGAACAATACAAGACACAGTGGAAGAAACGCATCCTTGACCATTCCCTGAATTTCCAACCCACAATAACAATCCTCCAAATTGAATTCTCATTCATTAAATCGGGCACACAACGCTGGCTCTAAGGCTGTGGCCCCTGGGTGGCTGGAGGAGAGAGCCAGGGGCCTCTCTCCGTAGGGGGCCCTACCTCGCAGGACGTCCCTGGCCGTCCGGGCCTCCTCAAAGTGCTCCCGGTTGTCCGACGCCACCAGCGCCTTCAGCTCCTCTGCTCTGGAGGCGTACTGGCTGACCTGCAGGGGGCGCTCACAGTCAGTCAACACCCTCACACCCCACAGACCAGCCTGCTGCCGTCACAGAGTCAACATCACCACACCATGCTGCATTCGATGTTCTAGTCTTTGTGGTCATCTGGTGTGGAAACCTCTTCATTACAGCCACTGTCCTTGTGTCAGTAAACACCCCTCAGCCTCACCCCCAGACCCAGCCCACCATGTGGTCCAGTCCAGACCATATGGCCGCGCACAGACCCAGAGTCAAGGAGACTGGCTATAATAACGAGGAGGGAGGGAGAGAAACAACAAAAACCAGGAGCAACATCTAAAAATAGAAATCAACCCAAATAAGAGAGTGTGCATCAGCCCACCTTCTGCCTCAGGGTCTCCTTACGCGAGCGGTCCGTCTCATCTGGGGGGGGGGGGACACAGAGAGATGTTACGGCTTTAACAACACTTTACTTAGCGGGTTCTCATATGGGTGAGTGGTGGTCAGCCAGACAGACAGACAGACATAGAGGGAGAAAGACAGATAGAGCGAGAGAGAGTGAGAGACAAACAGACTGGGAGAGAGACATGGAGAGAAAGACGGAGAGCGAGAGAGGGAGACAGCCAGACAGACAGACAGACAGACAGAGTGTGCAGGCCCCTCCCTCACAGTGGACGGCGGGGACGAAGTGCTCCAGGGCGCTGCAGTAGAGGCTCAGCGCCGCCGCCCGCTCCCCCCCCTGGTCCTTCTCCACGGCCCGCAGGACCAGCTCCTTCTGAGGGGGGTGGGGGGGGAGAGAGAAACGTCACTGGAGGTCCCAACATACACACACACACACACACAACCCCCCCACACACACACACACACACACAACCCCCCCACACACACACACACACACACAACCCCCCCCCCCCCACACACACACACACACACACACACACACACACACACACACACACACACACACACACACACACACACACACACACACACACACACACACACACAAATAGGCACACACACACAACTCCCCGCCCACACACACACGCACACACACCCCTAGCACACAGAGACAAAAACCCACAATCTCCTAATGCATGCATGCAGGGCACTAATGCATGAAGGCACATGTAGGCCAGCATGAGCACAGACCTATGAGCACACACACCGATGTGCCCAATATGCTTGTGCGGGCAAACACAACACACACACACACACACACACACACACACACACACACACACACACACACACACACACACACACACAACTCACACATACACACACACACACACACACACACACACACACACACACACACACACACACACACACAAACACAAACACAAACAAACATTAATTTCCTCGTAGGGATTTGTTTTCTCTGCTTTTTGGATCATAATGTTCTGTCGTTTACTCCTGGGGGGTCACACAACTAATGTTTCCAGGCTGGTCCAGCGAAGGGAAGTGTAAGTATATAGTATTCTTTACACAGACCACACAATGTGGGTACAATCCCCTAACCTTCAACACAATTCCCTAACCTTTAACACAATCCCCTAACCTTTAACACAATCCCCAAACCATTAACACAATCCCCTAACCCTTAACACAATCCCCAAACCATTAAACCAATTCCCTAACCTTTAACACAATCCCCAAACCTTTAACACAATCCCCAAACCTTCAACGCTCCAAACAGCAACAGAGGAGAATTCTTCCCAGTGGGACCGGGAAGAACTTAGGGACCGGGGAGAGGTGACACACTAGACGCACCACCTATTGTCCTACGGCTCCCAGTGTCCGGCAACCCGTTCCACTGCTGTTCCGGAGCCTTCCCTCCCCTTCCAGAACGTTCCCTTTGCTCACCGCCTTCCCCAGGCTGTCTGGGCCGGCCATGTGCTCCAGGTCCACAAAGCCGTGGCTGAAGAACTGGGTGAAGGTGATCCGGGTCTCCGGGTTCCTCTCCAGGAGCCTCAGCAGGAGGTCCCGGCAGTCCGCAGACACCCGGGCCCCCGGGGGGAGCTAGAGAGAGGGGGGGAGAGAGAGAGGAATGATAATGGAGAGAGGGTGAAAGAGGGGGGAGAGAGGGAGGGAGGGGGAGAGGGAGTTGAGGGTGAGAGGATGGAGGGAGAGAGGGGGAGAGGGGTGTGGGCCAGAAGGACCTTCATGCTTGACCTTAACGCTTTCAGCCAAAACATGAGCTTGTTACCGTGGGAACATACAGTGGAGGTGATGGAGGATGATCTACAGACCAATCACTGAACTCCCTCAGGCCTGACCATGAGGAACTAGGGTATGGACAGCGATCAGCTGTGAGAATCATTTTCTAGCTCTCTTAGCTAATATTCACAATGTAGAACACTGTAGACCACTTACTTACACTAACTACTAAACTATAACATATATTTACTGAAAAAGTATGCCACCTAGTGGTGCAGTAAAGAAACATGTTCCAGGAATCAGAGAACTGATTTAAACTAAAAGGATCAGTAAGAAAGAGCATCAAGTTACCTCTCTTGGCAACAACAGGGGTGTGTGGGTAGAATATCGAGGGTTTATCATAATCTTCACCTCATCAAAATAATGCACTCACAATCATCATCATCATGACAATACATAAGGTTACATAAGCAAACACAATCCCCATATGGTGCACAAAGTCCCCATGATGAATACCCGTGATTACAAAGTGCTCTGTTGGCCCCCCCTCCTCCCCTCATCCTGGCATCCTGTGTCCCACCCTAGACCAATCAGAAGAACCCAGCAGCCTGAAACAATCATCAAAGGCCAATCATCAGCAGCAACAGCGGCAGCAGCAGCATTAGGCAGAGGCAGCAGTAGCAGCATCATATGTCAGTGTATAAAAAAGATATATATTGATACGGCAATATAACGTCGCACTTCTTCGTGCGATACGAGAATCGATATACTGACGACAAATATCAATATAATAATTTAATAGGCATATATATATTATATATTTATGTATATATATATATAATATCGTGAGGTTCACTGTGGTTCCCTCCCCTAGCCCGCGTGTCTCGGCCGGTTCGTCTGGCTGAAGAGGAGGTGGTCTGCTGGGCACCGCTCACCTCGATGGGCCGGTCGCTGCGGATCTTCTCCTCCAGCTCCGCGTAGGACCGGGACGCGAACGGGGCCCGGCCGAACAGCGCCTCTACAGGGAGGGGGGGAGACACACGCAGTGTTGGAGAGATCCCTGTCTGGGTTCCATTCCCGGCCCAACCCTTGAGCGAGATGTCTCACCCCTCTCTATGTGCTCCATTATTACAGGAATTCATTGTACATTGCTTTGGGGAAGCATCTCCTTACCGACTAAATAAATAAATAGATAATAAATAAATAGTAATAGTAGGGAAGTAATACATACTTAACAGCCGCTACAGAGTACCAAGTTCGACTACATAAGATCACGCATTTGAAACAACACGACTATGTTAGACTTCCCTTAAAAACAGTACTTAGCATTGTGTAGCTATCTTTGTTGTACACAGGGAATGGGTACACAGGGAATGGGTTAAAGGTCCCATGACATGCTATTTTATGTATTCTTTAATATAGGTATTAGTGGGCAACTAACACAGTATTCAAAGACGTTCCCGAAATTCAGCCGTGGTGCAGAGTTACAGCCACTCCGAGCCAGTCGCACATTGAGCTTCCCCCAAATGCGCTGTTTTGGTGTCTGTAGCTATATTGCAAATGAGGAGGAGCGAGGCGGGTCAAGGAGGAGGGTGGGGGTGTGGCCCTGAGCAGCTTGCAGCCACGGTACCATGCGCTCTGTTTACAGTGGATGTATCGCAATGGCGAGGCGCACAGCCTTTAGCCATGTTCTGTAAATATTCTAGAACACCCGGGTGTCCTGGAGCTCTATATCTAAATATTATCATATAGCCTACATAGATATCTATATCATATAATATATATTATCACGGCCATAGCTGTGTGAGCCGATATTATGAATCTCAAACGACCGCGTTGGGTTCTCCGACGTTCCTGGTTCTTCAACGTCCTCATCAATGTGAAGTAGACTGAACCGCGACAAGGAGGAGAAAGGGATCGTTGCCGGGCAGTGCTTAGGCACCTCCGCCTCCGGCGGTGGTCCCTCAGCGGGTCTCAAGCGGGAGACATTCGCCGCCAACAATCCCTTTCTCCTCCATGTCGTGGTTCATGTTCTTGAGGGAGTCAAAGCCAAAGTTACTTCCCCCCAATTCATTCTCAACCTTGGCTGAGATAACCCCCAATACGAGTCTCGTTGTAGAAATATCAGAGACGAGAGTCCGACGTGTTATGCGCCATAACACCAAAAGCAGAACGGTTATCCAAATAACAAGGAAGTGTACAACACTTGCGTTACAGTCCTGGATCTCTATATCTAAATAATATCATATAATACATAGAAATCTATATCATTTAATACATATTATCACGGCCAAAAGCTGTGTGCGCCTCCAGACGATATTATGAATCACAAACGACTTTGTCGGGTTCTGCGACGTCTCTGGTTCTTCCACTTTCACATCAACCTGAAGTCGACTGAACCGCGCGCTGCCTGCTGCCGGCTGCCCGCTGCCGGGCGATGGTGCCTCACGGCAACCGGCGGCATGTCGCAGTTCATGCACTTCAGCGAGTCAAAGCCAAAGTTCCTTTCCCCCAATTCCTTCTCAACCATGGCTGAGATAACCCCCAATACGAGTCTCGTTGTGGAAATACAAGACACGTCAAAGAACCGACAAGAAACACTTGCGTTACAGTGTGTGTATTCACACACACACACACACACACACACACACACACACACACACACACACACACACACACACACACACACACACACACACACACACACACACACACACACACACACACACACGTGGCGCTCACACGGTCGATTCTCATTGGCGGGCCAACGTCTCTGGCGGGCCAGGCAGAGTAAGGGGAGGAGCTGAGATTCTTGGTGACGTCATGAATACAGACATTCCAAATCAGCGCACTTGAGCCTCCGTTTTTTCAAAGGCGAGCAGAACAGCTAGTGCTCGTTTTACACCAAACGCAAGTTTTAGCCATTGGGGGACCATAGGCAGGCTAAGGGAACTCATATTTATGTTAGAAAACCTCATAAAGTGAGATTTTCATGTCATGGGACCTTTAACATAGTGATTGTTAGTGCTTGGCACTTGGTTCTATGAACATCCTTAGTGTACCGACAGCGATATATTGTTGTTTCTTCTTCTTTTGACAAATGTACTTATTGTAAGTCGCTAAATGCCCTAAAAGTAAATGTCTTCCCTCTAGCTTAACAACCTGCAGGCCACCTGCCTTGCCAGTATTCTAAATGCCACATCCATAGGTACGGTACACACAGAGAACCCCGTTACCGTAGAGGATGACGCCCACGGACCACAGGTCGACCCGGGAGTCGTACTGCCGCCGGCACACCATCTCGGGGGCCATGTAGAGAGGGGACCCCCGCAGGGCGCTCTGCTCGTCCCACGGGGACATGTACGCCGCGAAGCCAAAGTCTGAAACACAAACAACACCCCACGTATCTGGTTAGCAGGAGGCTGGGGGGTTGAGGTCTCTGGTCAGAACCAGTCTACACCCATCTTCTCAGGTTGTAGACTTAGCGGGTTGACTTGTAACCGGAAGGTTGCTAGTTTGATCCCCGGGAGCCTAGCCTAGTGTCCCTGAGCAAGACACCTCACCCTAACTGCCCCCAACGAGCTGGCTTTCGCCCTGCGGGGTTGACTGTGTGTGTATAAAAATGGTGTGTGTTTAAAAATGGTTGTGAGTTGCTTCGGACAAAAGCGTCTGCTAAATGCTCTAAATGTACATTTAAATGAGAGTAAACCGATTGTTATATAGTTATTAAACGTCCTGGATACGTCTCCCTGCATCGCTCACGTTGCTAAGCAATAAGCCAACATGATGCTGTCCACTTCAGTACCAGGATAACTAACAGAGGGATGGGGAGGTGTGTGTTTGTGAGTGGTGTGTGAGGTGTGGTGTGGTGTGGGTGTGTGTGCGTGTGTGTGTGTGTGTGTGTGTATATATATACATATTCTTTTTTACATTCCCATGGGCCCCACTCTGCCTTGGGCACCCCCAAGCCTGTCCACCTTACACCCCCCGACCGGCTGTGTGTGTATGTGTGTGTGTGTGCGTGGTGTGTATTTACCTGACAGCTTGAGTACAGAACCACTCAGCAGGATGTTCTGGGGCTTAAGGTCCAGGTGGGATATGTTCCTTCCATGGAGGTACTGGAGGGCGCAGGCTGGGGGAGACATGACAAAAAAACACGCTAAGCTCATTGAAACGTCGTCGACATCTAAAATTTTTTCATTTAATTTTTTTATTTCCGTTCATAACCTTTACTGATAGCTGGTAACCACTGTCAAGGACCAGACGAGATTGAATCATGTGTTGTTTCAGCAACGCCAAGCACATCCTTATTGGTTATTTGACCAAGGCCTCCTTTGTAAAATAACAAGTACACAGGTATCCTTGGTCAAATAACCAAAACAGTATGACTCATCCTCAGCATGACTCAAACATCCCATAATACAACAAGCAGTACCGTACCTGCAAGACCCGCCGCAATCAATCCTAAACTCATTTGAAATGTAAAGCAAATGGGATCATACACAGTGAGTCGCACCAAACCTAATTACATTGATATCCATGTTAACCGTAGAGAGAGAGAGAGAGAGAGAGAGAGAGAGAGAGAGAGAGAGAGAGAGAGAGAGAGAGAGAGAGAGAGAGAGAGAGAGAGAGAGAGAGAGAGAGAGAGAGAGAGAGAGAGAGAGAGAGAGACTGACTGACTGACTGACTGACTGACTGACTGACTGACATCATTGCGGTATAAAGGGCGTGAGCCAGGACGCCGCCTCACCGATCTGCTGCAGGAAGCGCTGAGCCACCCTCTCAGGCAGCAGCCTCCTGCTGCGGATGAAGCGCGAGAGGTCTCCTCCGGAGCACCACTCCAGGATCAGGTAGATGTTCTCGCTGTCCCACTGGGAAGGAGAGACGGCCACGTGTCCGATGAGCACGTGAGGGACAGCGTTGTTAACCCTCTCTAGTAAGAGCCACCTGCTTTCCCACTAAGGCCACTCAGAGCAGGGCGAAATGTTAATACATTGACCACTGCTTTACATTTTACATTTAGGACATCTAGCGGACGCTTTTATACAAAGCGACTGACAATGAGTACATTTGTCAGAAGGAAGGGAGACAACAATGTATCGCTGCCGGTATACTAAGGATGTTCATCGAACCAAGTGCCATTAACCTAACAGTTGTTAGGTTAATCGTGGTGCTCTGACGAGCGAACCAAACATGACCCGCCACGTGTACCTGGAAGTCCTTCAGCTGGACGATGTGAGGGTGGCGCACGGTCTTCAGGATCTCGATCTCCGTGAGGAGGTTCTCCATCGACGTCTTGTTCAACGTCTTCTTCGACACCACCTTCACCGCCACCGCTTCCCGGCTGTCCCCCTGCGAGAGGAACACCGGGTGCTGTCATGGACTTATCTTCTCCAAAGCTCACCAAAGATACTCAAAACTGTATTGTTTTACACTGCAGCTTGGGTCACTAATGTTAATAAGTGACTAATGTTATTTAAGAAATTAAAGAAAGCCTTTAATACCATTTGATGACACTGCATCTTTACCGTTAGCTAGACTGCTGGTTCTGTTAGGTGAACTTAATAAACAGACGTTATTGTGACTTTAATAAACAGACAGTAATACTATGTTAACAAACAGATGTTAATGTGACATTAATAAACAGATGTTAATAGGACAATAATAAACAGGTGGACAAAAAAATAGGTGTTTACACCTATTTATAGTTTTAAAAACAGACCCAGACGAGTTTGTGTCCACCTGTTTGATAAACCCCCTGTAAAGGATCCAGCTCTCGTTTTCAACTAGTAGTAGGGTTAGTAGGTCTCAAGATAAAGAAGGAAAATGAAAATAACCCTAACCCTAACCCAACACAGCTGGCTTGTGTTACGGTCCATGGCTGAGGTGGTGAACCATAATCATCTCCACCATATCCCCACGTCTGTTCCTCCATACGGAGCCACGCACCTTGCTGTAGGCTTTATACACCGTGGCGTAGGTGCCGCTGCCCAGCCGCTCCGTGAGGATGTAGTCCGCCAGTTTAGGAGGGGCGAAGGTCGAGTGGGAAGCCATGGCCACCACTGCATTAGATCTCCCTGATGAGGGATCTGAGGAGACATGACTCATGAGTAGGCTACATGCATGATCTCCGTCTCGTCCTGACGTCATTCAACACAGAAGCCTTCACACACATGCAGGCCTACGTATCATGTATTATCATTACTTTATACTATATATATAATGAGGACATCATCTCCAGCGTGGCTGTTTTAATGTCATTCATCGATAGTTGTAAACACACAGCGAGGGCGTGCTGGCAGGACCCCCGCTGCCCCCTTAAAAGTAATGGATCGACAGCTGTCGCGCTCCTCGTCCGCCTCTCATGCTTTCACTCAAACCGATCTACTGTGAAGACCTACCTGTTGGTTCTTGTGGACTGGTGGGACTGTGTTGATGGTGTTTTCGACGCTGTCAGTACTCACTACATTATGACTGGAGCCCAGGAGCTCTGCTGCCCTTTGCTCAGTTCCTGCAGTACCGGAGGCTGCAACTTCAGGACCGCACTATCGGGACCCTGCAGCCGCAGGACCGCACTCCCCGGTCCCTGCTTTTTTTTATTTTTTTTTATTGTTTTCTCCAAACAGAAGGAGAAGGTCAACAATACATTCATACATTTTAGATTTAAGCTGTTTATACGGTTACGTTTACGTTATGTATTAGGTTAGAGATGCTTACGTTTCGGTATTAAGTTAGGGATGGTTAAGTTAAGGGTTTTGATGATGGTTATTTCAGGTATTTTTTAGAAATGGTTAAGTTTACGTATGAGGTTATCTGCATGTTTCATCCGGTTTTCATGAATTATTCTTGAGTAACTCATGAGATTCATTCACCATCCAAGGAAAAGTATAATCGCGTCCCGAGCACTGCGGTCCTGTGTGTGCGGTCGTGTGCGTGTGGTCCTAAAGCTGCAGCACCCGGTGTTGCAGGAACATAACAACGTTTGCTCTGCACGTCAGCTGACGTTCAAACCCGCTGAGCGTAAAGTAGGCTGACCCCTACCGCCGGCCTCCCGCTACTACACTGTCTGAAGACCGATGTATATCGTTTTAATTATTCAAGTGATGCTTAACAGAGGTTATAGAAACGACAAAACGCGTGCAATTAGGTTCATTTAAAATGTTAAATTATCCTATTACGTTATAAAAACACGTTGCCCACATTTTAAAGATGCGCTTGGGGTAGAGAGGGTTAAACCCCGAGTCATATCTGGACCACGTTGACCACATGCGTGGGGGCGCAATTCTCCACACATAACACAGTGACAGCAGTTTAAAGATGGCGGAGTGCATGGCAGCACGTTTGGCTTGCCAGGAGAATAAGATCCAGCGTCTCACCCAGGAGATCATTCATCTGCGTGATGGACTCATCGGGGCTAAGAACGTCTCCAGCGCTCCGGTCGTTACGCCGGAGCTGGAGAGACTGCGAGGGGAGAACGAGAAGCTGAAGTACCGGCTGGTGCACCTCCGGAGAGGTCTGCAGGCGGAGCGGCAACTGGAGGCGGCGGGCAAGAAGCCGTTAGGAGGCCCCGTTACCCCCGGTACCTCCAGTACCTCCAAGGAAAACCAGAAACCCGAACCAAGCCGCCGCGCAAAGACCCAGGTAGCTGCCGTAACAGCCGTGGCTGAACTGGTGCTATCTCTAATGATATGAAAGCACATTAGTAGCTCTGTACTGAAACTACTGAAGGACCACTGTGTCGCAACTCCACTAACATGAATAGATCTGACGCACAGTGTCAACTCATCTATTGTTGTGCAAATTAATTTACCATGACCGTAAATATAGTATGGTTCCAGACCGCTGACATGGGCCCCTTCTCTGCTCGTTTCAGGTGACCTCCTCTTCTTCCGAGGCAATGCCAAGTGAAAAGGTGAAGAAGGAGAAGAAGCAGGACAAGGGCCAGGGTGCTGTAGGTCTGAAAGAGGTGACTAGACCATCCCGTACAGCCCCCATACACATCCTCTATCACTACCTTCCATCCTAACCATGGCTAACCTCATCTCCTTACCAGCGAATTTCTTTTAGCAAAACATTGCATGATATGTGTGTATATGTAGGACCATGTGTGTTTTGCTCTTAAAAAACAGTGTAGTGGGACTCTTATTATCAACCACACTGAGGACTTGTCTAGAGAACATCCTTAAAATGCTGTCCATGATATCACCTCCCTTGTAAGGTAATAGGACCTTGCTCAGGGGCTAGGGCAGCCTTCCACTAAGGTGGCCTGTGTGTGAGAATGTAAAACTGGCACATAAGTGTAAAGGCTAATACCCACAATCCTTTGCAATAAACCAGAGCCGTGCAGTGCTCCTCAGAGGTGGTAGAACCAAGTAGACGTGAGCGAGTGGATCGTGGTAATGTGGTTGTTGTTGATGCTGACGTGGTTCTCCAATTCCCGGTCCTCAGCTGAGCCCGTCGCCCGCCTTCATCGCTGAGCGCCTGGCGATGTACGAGCGGCTGAAGAAGGAGAGCGACACCCTGCTGGCCCGGCGTGCCGCCGATGCCCACCCCATCACCGTGGCGCTGCCGGACGGACGCAAGGTGGAGGGCGTGGCCTGGGCCAGCACCCCCTACCAGCTGGCCTGCGGGGTCAGGTGAGCGGCTGCTCGGACTGGCTCCTTTTCTTTGGGGGGGCGGCATGTGGCTCAGGTGGTAGAGCGGGTTGGCTGCTAACCGGTAGGTTGCTGGTTCGATCCCCGGCTCCTCCTAGCTGAGTGAGGAGGTGTCCCTGAGCGAGACGCCTCACCCTCACTGAGCCGGCTGTTGCCCTGTGTGGTTGACTCCACCATCGGTGTGTACATGAATGGGTGATTGTTAGGCAGTATTGTAATGCGCTTTGAGTGGCCAATGTTCAGGAAACCTCATGACGGCCTTGGTGTTTATAGTCTCTGTTTTTATCAGTTCTCAGAAGTGAGGGACACGCGCTACATGTCATTATGGCGGTTTTGGTTCACGCACAGCAAATGTAAAAAAGGCTTTAGGCTATGAGCTCACAAAGACTGGAACCAGGCTGACCCACGCAGGTTATTTCGATTGCGGTTTGTCATGGTCCTAAATGAGTAGCCAGTGATGTGATGCTATTTATAGTGTGGGATCTGCATTAAAAAAAAACAAGCCATGTAAGATCAAGGTCAGTGAATCTATGAGGACAGTAGCGGGGCTCCAAGCCAGTGGTTCTCAAATGGGGGTACGCCTACCCCTAGGGGTACTTCGGAGTACTGCAGGGGGTACTCAGAAAAGTACCCAAGTACATGAGCAAGTTTAAATTCTGAAAGCTACAAAACGAGAAAATGAACAAGCAGTTGAAATATAAATCTTAAAACATGGAGAAATGGTGTGGTCGTGGTCTCTGGTATGAGGGGGGGTCTCTGGTGTGGAGGCGGTCTCTGGTATGAGAGTGGTCTCTGGTATGAGGGGGGTCTCTGGTGTTGCGTTGGGCTCTGGTGTGTAACCCGGTCAGTGTGTCCCAGTCAGGGCTTGGCGGACAACGCTGTGATCTCCCGGGTCAACGGCGAGCTGTGGGACCTGGACCGCCCCCTGGAGGCGGACTGCTCCCTGGAGGTCCTGCGCTTCGACAGCCCAGACGCCCAGGCGGTGAGTGTCGGGTCGTGGGAGGGGGAACAGCACCACCTCCGGGGCATTCTGGGTCCATAGAGGCCTGGGTTTGATCCCCTGGTTTGAGCAAGTGTGAGTGAGTGTGTTAGTGTGTGAGTGATTGTGTTAGTGTGTTAGTGTGTGAGTGATTGTGTTAGTGTGTGAGTGTGTGAGTGATTGTGTTAGTGTGTGAGTGATTGTGTTAGTGTGTGAGTGTGTGAGTGATTGTGTTAGTGTGTTAGTGTGAGTGAGTGAGCGCAGAGAGAGCTGAAGAGCCTGGTGTCTCCTGGTAGGCCGATCCACTGTGTCCGTTGTCACCCGTTCCCAGGGTAACCACTAGGTTAGCGTATAACTGGTCGTTGTTTAAAGCGCAGACCGGTCGCACGCTGCGCTCCGTCTGAGTGGAGTACGAAAATAACGCTTCTTATTTTGGACTTTCACACAAAGAACAGTTTTAGTTTTTAACATTCAGCAGCGGGCTGGGTTCTTCATGTAGGTTGTGATGAAAAATGCTTAACACTTCATGTTCACACTTTATGTTTGGACCGTTATTATTTATTTGTGTAATTTTTTGTTACATTTTGACCAAAATTGTTATGCAATTCCTAGTGCCATTAGCCGTAATGTAATCTATTTTATGATAGAGGGAATACATGAAGGAACAGAATATAGTGGACCCGGGATGGCTTTAGGCTACGATCTGATCTGGTCTTACCCTGGGTCTGGTCTGGTCTGGTCTGATCCGGTCGGTCTGGTCTGCAGGTGTATTGGCACTCCAGTGCCCACATCCTTGGGGAGGCCATGGAGCGCTTCTACGGGGGCTGCCTCTGCTACGGACCCCCCATCGAGAACGGCTTCTACTACGACATGTTCATGGACGGACAGGCGTGAGTACCTGTTTATTAGGACATATTCCTCGATAGACAGATGTGTGTCCCTGGGCTTTGAACTCACCTTCAGTTTTCAATTCAATTTCAATGAATTAAACTAAAGGTATTACTTAAGTATAATTATTGTATTAATACAGGTTTTATGCTTGTTAATTGTAGAATATCAAGCAAGCTTTTTCACATTTTACTGTAAGCCTAGATGTAGGATTTCAGTCTTTATTTCAAGATTTATATTTTCAAGAAAACAAAGTATCTGCGGATATTGTTGACAAAAAGGAAAATAACATTAAGTAGTAGTGGTTGACAGCAGGAGACGTGACATTGAGGCTTCAATGGTTCTGTGTGCGGTCTCAGGGGCGTGTCCAGCACAGAGTTCTCTAACGATTGGTTCTGTTGGGGTCTCAGGGGCGTGTCCAGCACAGAGTTCTCTAACGATTGGTTCTGTTGGGGTCTCAGGGGCGTGTCCAGCACAGAGTTCTCTAACGATTGGTTCTGTTGGGGTCTCAGGGGCGTGTCCAGCACAGAGTTCTCTCACGATTGGTTCTGTTGGGGTCTGGGCTTTGAACTCACCTTCAGTTTTCAATTCAATTTCAATGAATTAAACTAAAGGTATTACTTAAGTATAATTATTGTATTAATACAGGTTTTATGCTTGTTAATTGTAGAATATCAAGCAAGCTTTTTCACATTTTACTGTAAGCCTAGATGTAGGATTTCAGTCTTTATTTCAAGATTTATATTTTCAAGAAAACAAAGTATCTGCGGATATTGTTGACAAAAAGGAAAATAACATTAAGTAGTAGTGGTTGACAGCAGGAGACGTGACATTGAGGCTTCAATGGTTCTGTGTGCGGTCTCAGGGGCGTGTCCAGCACAGAGTTCTCTAACGATTGGTTCTGTTGGGGTCTCAGGGGCGTGTCCAGCACAGAGTTCTCTAACGATTGGTTCTGTTGGGGTCTCAGGGGCGTGTCCAGCACAGAGTTCTCTAACGATTGGTTCTGTTGGGGTCTCAGGGGCGTGTCCAGCACAGAGTTCTCTCACGATTGGTTCTGTTGGGGTCTCAGGGGCGTGTCCAGCACAGAGTTCTCTAACGATTGGTTCTGTTGGGGTCTCAGGGGCGTGTCCAGCACAGAGTTCTCTAACGATTGGTTCTGTTGGGGTCTCAGGGGCGTGTCCAGCACAGAGTTCGGAGCGCTGGAGTCTCTCTGCAAGGCGGTGGTGAAGGACAAGCAGCCCTTTGAGAGGTTGGAGGTCAGCAAAGAGACGCTGCTGGAGATGTTCAAGGTGAGAACGCCCCCCAGGTCAGGGTGTATGGTGGGCCAGAGACACGCTCAACCATTGATGTGATACTTATGAGATAGCTTTGTTGAATACTCTGTTCTGATTGGTCAGTCACGGCACACAGCGTTATGTTGTTTCTGTGTAGCAGACCGCTGCTATGAATAACTGGCCGTGGATAACGACGCTTTTGCAAACCGCTGAATCGGAATAAGGATTTTTTTTTGAATACATGAATTATTTTTGGTCCAATTATTCTTTTCTTAGTAGTACGTAGCAGCTAATAAGAGGCTAACGAGGAGTCATTATCGCAAACTTGTGCCGATAATGACCAGCTCGCTGTCCATTATACGTTAAATATACTTGGCAGCAATTGTATACATTAGATGTACTACACAAATAATTGAAAATGGGTATTCCAAAACTACAGATTCTGAATTGTGCTTCTGATGAACAATCATCTTGTCAGTACTTTTCTTTGGCCACGTTTGTGCTCGGCACTTTGTCAAATACACTTTTCATCAGAGAGATGTTTTTAGAGTATGTATTTTACTGTGTGTGATTGCCTATTCTCCAGAGCGATTGACTAAAATAAACCACTTTTCTCTTGCAGTACAACAAGTTCAAGTGTCGTATCCTCAACGAGAAAGTGACCACGCCCACCACCACGGTCTACAGGCAGGTGGACCTCCAACGCAGACGCACGCGTCCAGCTCGCTGCCACAGCGCTCTGACCCTCTGTGTGTTCCTCTTGTAGATGTGGGCCACTGATTGACCTATGCAGAGGGCCCCATGTCAGGCACACCGGCAAGATCAAGGCCCTAAAGATCTACAAGGTCTGTGGGGAAACGGTTCCTAGAATAGAGCCGCTCCTGGGAGTGATTATGTGGTTCCTGTCCAGCGGTGGTGTGATTTGTTTTCATTGTTATACAATGCATGTCGCAGCAATCTTGTTCAGCTTTGTGAGTTTGGGGCTCCCACTTTCCAAGCAATCTTTTCTAAAAAGCAATATTTGCAAAGCAATCATACAGCGGTACTTTGTGTTTGCCGAAAAACAAACCGGAAAAAATGTGGTACAGTTTTTGAGCTCCAATTGGCATTCCCTTCCTCGTTTTACTTGATCTGGTTTATAGTAAACCTACCAGCTCTGTGGTCCACACTCCTGGACTACGAGGAGTAGTCCAGGAGTAGGCTCATTTGTAGACGAAAGAAGGAATTATTTATTCCTTGTTTACAAGTCATTGTATTCGCTCCTCACTCTTTCTTTCTACATATTTGTTTAATATACATTTTTCTTAATTATCTGATCCTCATGAGTAGAAGCACTCCAATGGACCTTCTGTACTTCAATACGTCCTTCGATAGAAGATCCTCACAATGACCTTTGACATCCCTTGTCTGGAGGTCAAAGGTCATCCATCCCTGATAGTCTTTGTTAAAGTGCCTCTCCCCCGTCCCCCCAGAACTCGGCCACGTACTGGGAGGGCCGCGCGGACATGGAGACGCTCCAGAGGGTCTACGGCATCTCCTTCCCTGACACCAAGATGCTGAAGGAGTGGGAGGTCTTCCAGGAGGAGGCCCGGAACCGAGACCACCGCAAGATCGGCAAGGTGGGGGTTCTGAAAGGCAGCCGCCGGGGGACGGTCTGAGGGGCCCGTCCGGGGGGGGGGGGGTCCCCTGGAGGGCCATGGTTCCATCGTTGGGTTCTGCTGGTTCTGATGTTTCTGCTGGTTCCATCGTTGGGTTCTGCTGATAACGTGTGTTGCGTTCTCCCTGATCCAGATGTTTGACTCCTGGCCGACCCCTACAACTTGCCGTGATTTAATGGTTGTAGGAATGTGTGCGGTATAAATTTTTCAAGAGCTTCGACAAATGGGTGTATAAAGCCTGTCATTAAGATCTTATGGAACGCCAAGCTCTGTTGTTAAGAAAACAGAGTTAAACTATGGCAAGCGACAACAACAAATCACAAACAGAATTTGTTTTTTGGTTCTGTTGGTGGTTGTTTAATTTCAGTGCCTGTGTCCCCCTTTCCCTGTTTTTAGGTGCTAATTGCACCCTCTGTGCCTCACTCATTTTGCTCGGTTAGCTTGTAGCACAGCCAGTGTAGCTCAAACATCGCCCCAACACTGTTGGTTTGTCGCCTTTTAAAAAAAACAACTGCTTTTGTTGATGAATCGCACCAGTAGAGGGCGGTGTTCCCCCGCTAATAAATGGCGCTGTATGTGAAATCTGTGAGCCATCTGAGCGCCCAGCTGGTTCCCCAGGACGGTTCTGTGGTCTCCACGGGAGACCTTGGCTCTTATTAGCGCGCAGATCTCCTCATTCCACCCCAGACTGAACCGCTCACTCCTGGCGGAGTAAGAGCCGATGGGTGTGAAGTGGCAGGGACACCACCAGGTTGGACTGAAGATCTGAGCATCTTGTCTGTTGCATACACACACTCCAGTACATACAGGCTTGGATATACGGAAAGACTTGGATGGAGCAATATACTGTACACTGTCTATAACAAGAGTCGTTGAGGTCGAAATACTAGGAACCAAAACATTTCGTGGACATTTTTCTGCTAGTAATATAACGATACTTCTATATCTTATAAAGTGTGGACTGACATATAGACCAACTTGAATTGTATTCCTAGGATTTGTTTTTTGCTTTCATATCATTGACCTGAAAAAACCCTATTGGTTAAGTGAAAGTAGTTATTCATGGTAGCGCAGCGATCTCTTTCTCAATGGTACCGAAAGACAAGGTACTTTTGTCTTTGATGAAACATATCCTCATAACAAAAGGGTCAGGTTGAATGGATATGATTGTATACTCTTCGTAGTGTTTTTTGTATTGTACTGATACTTCACCAGGAGCCTGTAATGTAAGTTAGAGATGGCTGACGTATCTTTGGTCTGTCTCTCTCTCTCTCTCTCTCTCTTTCTCTCTCTCTGTTTCTCTGGCTCTGGCTCTCTTTCCCCCCCTCCCAGGACCAGGAGCTGTTCTTCTTCCACGACCTGAGTCCAGGGAGCTGTTTCTTCATGCCCCGCGGGGCCTTCATCTACAACACCCTCACCGAGTTCATCAGGGTAGGCTCCAGACTCCAGGCTCCAGCCGCCTGGATCATCATTACACCCTCCCACAGCCCATTGTTTTGTGCTCAGACCTATTAGAATCCTCTTATTTCCCTCTCGAGTTAATTAAGTAGGGGGGGACTAATCCTGGGTTAATTGGGGGACTAATTGCTCCACTTGGTAGTGTGAATAATTGCCCTCCATTGTGATGACTGCAGTGGAAAATAACAAAATAAGGTTATCAATTAGTGGTACCTTCAGTAGAAACGTGTATTAAGGTTCTTTCAAGGATGCTCTAGTGAGTGGAAAACATCAGGAAAATATCAATATATAAAAAAAAAAACTGAAATGTGCTTTTAAGTTTTAGCTAACACTCATACCTTTTTCAGTTAAAAAGCTGTATAATTAAAAATAACCCGTAAAAACAATTGGTTGAAGGAGAAATCCGGTGTAAATTTGATCTGGGATATGTTTGGTATGACAATGAGCCACGTTTGGGAGCAAAAAAGCGCTGTGTTGTTAAATTTTTTCAAATGTAAAATATATGCGTATGGCTCAAACAAGCTAAATATAAAATAAGGAATATTGATATTCAACTGAATTTTATATATTCAGAATATGTTCCTAAAATAACCTCATAGAAATTCTTAAGTGTTAAATGCATGTTAAACAGACTTCATCCTGGGTGCCTGCGATCTACAAAGGTTGAAAACAGAACACTTATAGAACATCTTGTAGCTTTCCCCGTCCTGATTGGCCGATTTGTGCGGCGCTGACCGGTGCAATCACAAAGGCACACAGTATGGTCTGTTGAGAAGGTCTGCCTGATAATTACCCCAGGAGCCGCTGATTTTCCCCTTGTTGGGACCGCCGGTGAGGCTCCGTGGTGGGCAGACTCTTATACCTATAAGGCCAACAACAGGAGCTCTCCAGCCAGCCTCCCACACTGAGAGAGCCCTCATCAGCTGCTCCAAAGACGCCCGTCATTGTTATGCATATCGGCCTTCCAGTCAGAACGCACAGCGTCTCTCCCTCATTAAAATCTGGGCTGTTGAAGTAGAATAGGTGAAGGACTCTGAGCAGATATGAATGAATACAAATGGACTCCCATTTCTTTGAGTCAAAGAAGTGGTCACCAAAGCCACCGTATCTTTCTTTAGAAGGTGCCTTTCTTGGATTAGCCAAAGTTAACATCAAGTTCACCGCGTTTTATCAGCGTTGGGTCTCACAATGTCTCGCACCAGAGACTCATTTGAGGCTGACGGGGCCGCTAACGACACAAGGCAGCGCTCTGACTCCCACAACAAATGGATTATCGGAGTGTGATTTGTGGCTGTTGGCCTCCAGACCCAACACGCGTCTGTACAGAGACGGACCTCACACAACATGCACATGTCTGTACAGAGAGAGACAGACCTCTCACACATGGTACACACGTCTGTACAGAGACGGACCTCCGCGCAACGTTCACACGTCTGTACAGACGGACCCTCCCTCACACACGCTGCCGATAAGCGGCTCCACAAGGCCGCTGCGTCCCTGCCCTCATCGTCCGTACACATCGAGGTGCGGTGGACGTCAGCCGCACCTCCGTACCTTTTGTTCCGCCGGGGCGGGGTCGGGAGAGCGAGCCAACAGATTACTCAGCCGCACCCTGGTGTTTGCTTCTCCCTGGCCGCGGCCCCGGTAAACATCCGGTCTCCTGCATGGCTATGCGTCTGTGCCAGCGGGGCAGTTGGTGGCCCCTCTCCTGGAGTGACTCACTCTCTCTCCTAAGTGGTCTGGGGGAAGTCCGCCGGCGGCGTCGCACTCCTCTGAGAGAGGAGGCCCCCACCGCTCTATCTATAGGAACACCGTGACTGGGTTTCCATCCCCGCTGCCAGCCAGTGGGAAACCAGTCCTCTCTGTTTAATGGGAAAATTGTGAATGGACTGCATTTATACAGCGTTTTTCCAACCAGTGGCCACGCAAAGCGCCATTCAATACTGCCTCACATTCACCCATTCATTTACAAATTCACATACCGACGACAGTGTCAACCATGCAAGGCGACAGCCAGCTCGTCAGGAGCAGTCAGGGTGAGGTGTCTTGCTCAGGGACAACTCAACGCGACATTCCGGTTACCAGCCAGCTCGCTATATCTCCTGAGCCACATGCCGCCCTAGCTCAGTAGTGTATCATGCTGTGGTGATGCTTGGACAGAACTATGTCCTCAACTATCAATTATAGATAATGAGTGTCATGTGGGTCTCCTCTCCAGGATGAATACTGGAGGAGAGGCTTCCAGGAGGTGTCCTCGCCCAACATCTACAACAGCAAGCTGTGGGAGACGTCGGGCCACTGGCAGCACTACAGCGACAACATGTTCTCCTTCCCCGTGGAGGACGACGTCTTTGCCCTGAAGCCCATGAACTGTCCCGGACACTGGTACCTCCTCCTCCTCCTCCTCCTCCTCCTCCTCCTCCTCCCACACTCTCTGACAAATTACTTTGTAACCTTCAAAACGAGATGTATATTTATATATAACATAATGACATTCCACAGTATGATTCTATATATAACTATATAGAGAGAGATGGATGGAAAGAGGTTGGTAGATATCTCGTTCTCTATATCCTAATATTATTTATTGTGTGAAGTGTGATAACATAATGGAGGGGAAGCCCGGTTTCTGAGGTTGCGTAATGTTGATCTCCTGAACGCTCATGCGTGAGTCCGGTCCTCTCACATAGCCCGGGGAACAGCCGGTTAATCCCTCAATTTGTTGAAAGTCAGCTGGGGTCCAACTCCGCTTCTGCCATGACGCTTCCACAAACTGCTCACGAATCTGAAAGGAGGAACCATGATCTCTTCAAATCAGGATCACTGCTTCGAAAACATGCAGATAGAACAACAGATAGGATGTTGTGGGAACAATGTGGGGAAGACACAGCGTTTGTTCTTCTATTAAAGATGATCTCCATGGATGTCTACATGAGAAACATAATCCATAAAGTGTGTGCACTCCGGTCAAATGCACCCATGGTTTCTCTTCTGGGTATGGTTAAGTTATTGATAAAGGACCACCTTATCTCTGATCAACCAGCTGACTCATGAGCGTCTCGGACCCCCCCCTCCATTAAAGGCAAGGCGGGCAACTTTTTTGTGCTTCACATAGAAACATTGTCATACAATAGATAAGATAAAATAATAAAAGAAAATAGATAAATAGAAGAAAACAAAGGCCAAGTAAAAAAAAATGTGTTATAAACAATTAAACAGATACTTAAGACAATATGAAGGAAAAGTAAAAGATGTATTGCAATGTATTTAAGAAAAAATACCCCCCTCCCCTCCCCCCAGCCTGATGTTCAACCACCGGCCCCGGTCCTGGCGGGAGCTGCCCTTGCGGCTGGCCGACTTCGGGGTGCTGCACCGCAACGAGCTGTCGGGGGCGCTCACCGGCCTCACCAGGGTGCGGCGCTTCCAGCAGGACGACGCCCACATCTTCTGCACCATGGAGCAGGTGAGCAGGTTTTGAGCAGGTGGAGCAGGTTTTACTTTAATAATTGTATATACATTAATAAGGAAATCAGTCTCAAGAATACATCAGAGGTTGGAAGGGAAAGTCAGTCTGCTGTTTTATTTTATTCAACATATCAAATTGACAGTGGGATGTTCCAATGAGCCGCTGCCTCTGATTGGTCCGTGTGCAGATCGAGTCGGAGATGAAGGGCTGCCTGGACTTCCTGCGCTGCGTCTACGACGTGTTCGGCTTCTCCTTCCAGCTGCACCTGTCCACGCGGCCCGAGAAGTACCTGGGGGACGTCGCCGTGTGGAACCAGGCCGAGAAGGTAAACACCGCGGCACACCCGGGGGGAGCTCGGACTGGGCCACCTGATTGGTCGTCGGGCCCGTCACATCAAATGAGTGTGATGGCACACATGGCTCAGATTCAAAACCTGGAAGGAATGTTGTGATGTTCTGGAAGCAGACAGCACTGTGTAGCATCCTCCCTCTGCCCCCTTCTCCTCCCTAACTCTCCTAAAAATACCCCTCTTACGCTTATTGCATGTTGTACATCCTGGCACTTAATGTACGCGCTTATTGAATGTTGCATTTTCTGTCGCTTAATGTATCTTTGTTGTATACGGGGAATGGGTTAACCTAGTGATTGTTAGTTGCTTGGCACTTGGTTCTATGAACATCCTTACTGGAGCGACAGAAGAAGGAGAAACAACAATATATATCTGACAAATGTAGTCGCTTTGGATAAAAGCGTCTGCTAAATGCCCTTAATGTAAAGCAGTGGTGTAGATGTCTCGTGTTCTACTGCCATGAGGGCGTTTGTCACGTGCTCCCTGCCACTGGTCTGACGTTTCTCCTTGTCTCTCCTTGTCTCTCCTGCTGGGCAGCAACTGGAGAACAGCCTGAATGAGTTTGGAGAGCCGTGGAAACTCAACCCAGGGGACGGGGCCTTCTACGGACCCAAGGTAGGACCGCTCCTACTGCACATGGATCTTTATCTTAACTATACTAATCTATACTATACTACTCTATACTATACTGGAAGGGTGAGCTTGAATCTTCGATAGAAAGACATTCAGTCGATGCCGTCTTTAAAAGTCGACGCGACGTGCCTTTCTGAGGTTAAACATGTTTGTCTATGTCTGCGTTTCAGATCGACATCCAGATCAAGGATGCGATTGGCCGCTACCACCAGTGCGCCACCATCCAGCTGGACTTCCAGCTGCCAATCCGCTTCAACCTGAACTTTGTGGGGTGAGTCACCTCACGGACGCAGTGTACACACATGAACCCTACCTTCTCTCTCCTACCCCCTCTCTTCCAACCCCTGAACTCTCTGTCTCTGTCTCTGTCTCTGTCTCTGTCTCTGTCTCTGTCTCTGTCTCTGTCAGTGGAGAGCCGTTCCTATCAGAACTGGGCCTTTTGGACCTCCCAAAAATGATAATAATCACTAACTATAAGTGCGGGTGTCCCTGGCCATTTTTCCGCTTTAGGCAAAATATAATTTTAATACTCCAGCTTCCACACTAACTCACTCACTCTCGTTCCGTTAAATGGTCAGGGCATTCAATCAAGGAAATCGAATACCCTGGATGGAGGATATTCTCCCCAGAGACTGACTCTTCTTCCATTGAAGGCCCTGACAGGTCCCCTCCTGTGTGTGGACTAATTTGATCTCAGCTGACTTGTTCCTCCAGGTAGTCTCTACATAGGAAGAGTAATAGAACTCTACATGAACTCTGCAAGACTCAACTAGCAAGGAAGACTGAATCTGTCAGGCAAAGCGTACAAAGTACACATGGAGACACAGTGGATGTTCTCTTTTTGAACAAGTCTTACTGCTTTTAGTAGATGGATGCAAAGTGGGTAGCATGTGCTCTCATACAGGTGTCCATCATGGTTTAATGATGCCATGACATGTATCTGAATCCACATGTATCTGATGAGATAAGACATTTAGTCATTTTGGAAGTTGGAGTTAAATGGTAATGCATCGATTAAGCCGGGAACTGATTCATATTTAAAGAGTAACTGATTGATCAAGGATATGGACAAGGGTGTATCATTAATAAATTCATTCATTTTAATCTTGTAATTAACTTGATTTAATTTCAGGAGCATAATTATGAATATAACCAAGAAAAATCTAAATCAGAACATGGTCAACAGTTTCAACCTGGGGCGGTCGAGTGAATTACAAACTGCTGTGTTCAACACTGCTTTAGAGGAGAGCTGATTCAGTGAGCCTCTTTGTCGTCTGCAGGAAGGACGGCGAGGACAAGGCCCGGCCGGTCATCATCCACCGAGCCATCCTGGGGTCCGTGGAGAGGATGATCGCCATCCTCACTGAGAACTACGCAGGGAAATGGTACATTTACATTAAAATTACGTTCACATTTACATTCAGGGCGCCTTGATTATCTCACATTATGGGTGCCTTGATGAAGAGTTGAAGTCGTCATAATACTAATGAATCAATTTGCAGAATGCAATGCAATTATTTCAGTGTAGCTTTATCTCAAATAGCTGATAATCACGATAATGAGCGCATCCTGCTGCTTGCGGCTCGTTAGGCTAAAGGAAGAGGTGCTC
The DNA here is from genome assembly GCF_031168955.1 of Gadus macrocephalus. Classification (NCBI taxonomy): domain Eukaryota; kingdom Metazoa; phylum Chordata; class Actinopteri; order Gadiformes; family Gadidae; genus Gadus; species Gadus macrocephalus. Next base: position 22,986,194 of record NC_082395.1, on the reverse strand, counting down.
AGGTCGTCTCCCTCCGTCTGGTCGTCTGAGAGGCACAATGCCTTTTATCAAGCTTTGGTTGTGTGGGTTCTTCTTCAAACAAAGAATTTCCATGGATGTCGAACCAAGGTCGATGGCTGACGTAATATAAGTGCGGTGCAGGTGGACATTTGAATGTTAGTGTTTGTTATCAAATACAAATGCTATTGAATTGGAATACATGGGAGAATTAGTCAGTCAGGTGTAGAAGTAAAAGGATGTCATAGAAAATTACACCCACACACACGCACACACGAATGAACACACACACACACACACACGAATGCACACACGCCCAGAGTATTTCACCCTAGTTGCTGATGGGGTATGCAAACGCCAGCGTCTCCCATTATTAACAACATAACACCAGGGCTCATGAATCTATAATGCAACACCTTGGTTGCTGTCTCTGCTTCAGTCAGCGTGCCCCTGTGCCATGGAACCTCTCCCTGATACTCCCTGTTCACCTCCTCCAGGCCGCTGTGGCTGTCCCCGCGCCAGGTGATGTTCGTGCCTGTCAACCCGACCTGTGAGGACTACGCCAAGAAGGTGAGCCCCGCACCCCGGTCTGACCCGCCCCCAACACAGACGCATGGAGTGGCGTGTTTGTGTCTCTGTGGAGCGTCTCTCCGCTCGGCCGACGCCATGATTCTGTGATGCGCTCGTGGATGGATTCCTGCTCCCTGCTTCAGCTGTTGGATGCGAAAGAATAGGCGATCATTATGAATCGTTAAATATATTATTCATTATGAGACACAGACTGAATCATTTCACAAGGGGCCCCATCAGATGATTCACAATATGCAGACACAGAAGTTGGTCGTAACGCCGTAAATTGGCATACACCTTGTTTCAGTTCTCAGACTGAAGACGCTGACTTTACGATGTTTAAGTTCCCCTCTGATTATCATGATGATGATGAGCTGCTATATCTCATACCGCCCAGCCCGAGCCAGGTACTTCTGTTTGCAGCACAACAAACAGTTAGTTGTGTGTCTGTTGCAACAACATTCATTGACATCTTCAAAGTAGTTCTGATTTGAATCAGGTTAGAACCTTTTCTCTGCGTCCTCGTTGTCTGTCAGTCTGAGCTTGTGATCAAGAGCAGTGCTTCTTCCTTTCAGACTTGTAAGCAGTTTGTTGAAGCAGGCTTCATGGCGGAAGCTGACTTGGACTCCAGTTGCCTTCTAAACAAGAAGATCCGCAATGCCCAGTTGGCCCAGTACAACTTTATACTGGGTAAGCATTCTCAATTCTCGATATCCTCAAGCAGCGCGTCCTCATCTCCTCCGCATAGCAGTAAATATGGAGGGGCTGAAGGCTAAATGACTGTATTTATACAGAGGCATCTAACCAGTGGCCACTCAAAGCGCCTTACAATATTGCCTAACATTCACCCATTCATGCACACACTCACACACCGATTGCGGAGTCAACCATGCAGGGCAACAGCCAGCTCGTCAAGAGCAGTTAGGGTGAGGCGTCTTGCTCAGGGACACCTCGACACCTCGAAATAGCAACCTTCCGGTTACCAGCCAAACCCCTCTGCCTCCTGAGCCACATGCAGCCACATGCCACCGACATGGAAATTAGGAATTCTTGCGCAGTGATCATTATGACGGCACAGAAACCTGGCCCTGAGCCAGCTGTCAATCAGCCAGGGGGGCCAGTGGGGAAGGCTTTTCCTATGTGGCAGAATCCAGTTCTCATGGGACTCCACTGAAACTGTCTTCCCAAGCCTGACAAGTGGCTTCCACTGAGCTGAGCGGGGGGTTGGCCCGGGGGGGGGGGTTGTTGCTGTGCTGCTAGCTGTGTCTGGAGCAGCACGGCCATCTCACAGTGTTTTCTGTTGTCGTGTGTCCTCGTGCCTTGGCAGTGGTCGGGGAGAAGGAGAAGATGACTAACAGCGTCAACGTACGGACGAGGGACAACAGGGTCCACGGAGAGCTGCCGCTGAGCGAGGTGCTGGCCCGCCTCACACTGCTGAAGCAGGCGCGCTGCCGCAACGCAGAGGAGGAGTTCTGAGGGACGGCCGCCGTCAACCGCCTCGACTGGCCCTCGCGCACGAGGGATGAAGGCCTCGGAGTCACCGGGAATGCAGTCAGGAGAAGAGTTGGGAAGGGAATATCAAACAGGATGGCAAAGGGAAAGTGTACTCTAGTAATGAGGGAAAGGGATTAGAGGGACGTGAATGAAAGGGGGTTTGATTCCAAAGGCAGTTTGGCATGTGATGGTGTGATTGGTTAGAGCAGCAGCTTGTGGTCAGTTAGTTTGTTTTTGTTTTTTATTCATGGTATTTTAACATCAAATCTTTTTGAATTAAATAACTAAATCTGTAGCACATTTGAGTTAATACACTAGAATGCTTTGTTAAGGCAGGAGAAGGTGACAATGATTGTTATAGTATAGCAGTGACTGAGCCACCCTGCATCATTAATGAACATAGAATGAGATTAAACCTGTTTCTGGTGTTCTGTTGACGATGAGTCACTGAATTGAATAAAGATATTCAGATACTGGAACGATTCTATTCCTGAATGTTTTCATGCAGTCAAATGACCCTTGTTTCTGGCCACGTCATTTATTCAGAATTTTTTTTGTGGGGTACATTTAATTATATTATATAGAAACGCATTACAGTACACATGGCCATGTTTTTGAGAATCATACCCATGAGACCAATAGGTATATTTCCCTGCTGTGTCAAATACACTTAACATAATTGCAATGCCACATTCAATTTAATTCAAATAGAACATCACTCAAAATAACGTATCATTCATATTTTATTTTATTAACGAAATAATGTATGCCACGTGGGCGTGGTTAACCCAGATGACGAATTCGCGCTGGGCGTGGTTAACCAGGATGACGACGACGTGCTGGGCGTGGTTAACGCCCAGGACGCTCTGACATCAAGCTAGCTGTCTGCGATGCTAAGCTAACAACAACAATGTGCGCCGCCTGTCAATTCTGGAGACCGGACCGAGGGCGATGCCTGAGGTCCCACGGCATCATTCTGCTCCTGTTGACGGACCTCTTCCTGCAATGCGTCGGCGGTGGGTTTCATCCGGACAGATCAGACCGAGTGAAACGGGATGTAGCCCCCGATGCTAACGCTAGCTGCTCTGCGTTGTGGGGTTTTCTGCTCCTCAGCTTACACTAGAAAACATGTCAATATGAGATAACATTGTTGTGTTTATGTCTGTTAATGAGTTAAATCCCGACCATCTGCAGCGGGCTACACGAATTTTTAACCCCGACCCCATGTGTTTACTGGGATGTATGACTGGTGTGGTGGTGATGGTGGTGGGGGTCATGAATGTGGTGGTGGAGGTTGATGGTGGTGAAGTTGGTGGTGGTTGTGATGTTAGTGAAGGTGGAGGGTTCTCTCCTGCTGGTCTCTCTTCCAGGGTATCTGAGCTCACCTCATGTTCTCCTTGCTGGTCTCTCTTCCAGGGTATCTGAGCTCACCTCATGTTCTCCTGGCTGGACTCTATTCCAGGGTATCTGAGCTCCTCATGGTCTCTCCTGCTAGTCTCTCTTCCAGGGTATCTGAGCTCCTCATGGTCTCTCCTGCTGGTCTCTCTTCCAGGGTATCTGAGCTTTCCTCATGTTCTTTCCAGCTGGTCTCTCTTCCAGGGTATCTGAGCTCATGTTCTCCCTGCTGGTCTCTCTTCCATGGTATCTGGGCTCCTCATGCTTCTCCTGCTGGTCTCTCTTCCAGGGTATCTGAGCTCTCCTCATGTCGGCCATGAACCCCCACCCTCCCCCCATGGAGCCCAGCACGGACCTGTCATCAGCAACCCGGTCATCCCTGCTGCCGTATCCGGTACACTATACTACACTAATATACTATATAACTACACTATACTATACCAATACTACACTATAATATACTACTACACTACTATACTATGATACTCTACTATACTCCAACACTGTACTACTATACTATATTAATATACTTCTATCTACGTCTCCGCTTAATGAACCAATATTTCACGATTAATTACAATAACCAAAGAAACATGAACACTAACATAATAATAAATACACCAATGCTCCTATGCTTCCAACATGGAGGCGATCATTGCGTTGAGACATTGCGATGGTTCAGGCGGGCCCCATGAGGGCTCCTCCGGAGCACTGAAACAGGGAGATGGTGAAGCTGTGTGTCGCCCTATGCCTGCAGCTCTGCCCAGGAACGAGGAGGGCTCCACGGCCGAGTGCCCCAGCGCAGGCCAGTGCAGCCGGCTTCCGTCCAGCTGTGTCTGCTGCCACTACCACCACAACTGCACCTACGGCCAGCCCACCGCCTTCACCTGCAAGCCCAAGAGGGGCGTGCACTGCCTGGTGAGTCTCCAGGGGATAGAGCCCACCTGGGCACAATGGGACCAAACTCTCTATGAGACCGAATTAGATGAGGTATTACTTGATTCATCCCAAGGGGAATGATTGTGCAGCAGTTACAACACAAAGTAAGAAATTAGAGTACAAAAATGCAAATATACAATATAATAGCAAAACAGCAGTAAGGTCACCATATGTACAGTAGGGGTGGGAAAAATAATCGATTCTTCGATGCATCGCGATTCTCGCTAGAACGATTCTGCCTCGATGCAGATAAATTAATAATCTGAATAAAAAAAAAAATTATATAATTTTTTTAATTTTGTAACTTTAAAATTATTGAATTTATCTTCAGTGAGTATTTGCCAATCTGATATGTCTTGACACAATTGCGATTCAGCCTACGCATAGCATGCGCGCAAACTCACAGCCAGACACAAGAACTCCTTCTAATTACAGAGCAGCTTTTCCTTTAATGACATAGAAAAGAAAGATAAGAAAGAAAATAAAACAGAACTTTTTTGCATGCTTCCATATTGTGTTATAATGCAAGCTGCATTGATTATTGCATTGTTCGTAGAAAGTCATATTTGTGACAAAAGCTTTCTCTCTTATGAAATATTAGATAAGTTAATTAATCTGTTGATGTCTTTAATGTTCATCACAAAAGTAGGAAGTGATTAGCAAACTCTGAGTAGCAAACCCAGATGTATATATATATTTTTGAAAATCACGCATGGAATTGTACATAAAAAAAAATGTTTTTTTTGGAACGAGTATTCGAATACTCGCTCGGAAAAACCAACGAGTATTTGAAGCCTGAAAAATGGCATTCGGGCCAGCCCTACAACAGTGGTAACCTGTTGTGGTTGTTGTTGTTGTTGTTGTTGTTGTTGTTTTCCAGGCCGAGTCAGGGCAGCAGCAGGCCAACTTCTCTCTGTGGGTGCCCTGTCAGTTCTGCTGGCAGCTGGAGCCCTCCCAGTACACCTGCTCCAACTCCACCGACTGCATGACCGTGGCCTGCCCGCGGCGCCGCTACAACGCCACCTGTGAGGTGCACGACCACGTGCACTGTTTAGGTACGTCACCACGTGCACTGTTGAGATACGTGACCACATGCGCTGTTGAGGTACGTGTCCACGTTCACTGTTTAGGTACATGACCATGTGCACTGTTTAGGCACGTGACCACATGCACTGTTTAGGAACGTGACCACGTACACCGTTTAGGTACCCGACCACGTGCACTGTTTAGGTACGTGATCACGTGCACTGTTTAGGTACATGACCACGTGCATTGTTTAGGTACCCGACCACGTGCACTGTTTAGGTACCTGACCACGTGCACTGTTTAGGTGCGCAACTGTTGGTATATCTTGTGCTTTTATTTACTTGATTAAAAGTAACCCCAAAGCCTGCCTTAATGATCAGATGCCTCTTCCCACCTTAAAGGATCCGTTTTGTGAGGCGGTGCTGTTGCTGTCATTAATTACCTTCCACCCTGCAGGCAGAAGAGTCTTCAATAAACGGTTGTTCTGTAACTGGACCGGAGGTTACAAATGGTCCACGGCTTTGGCTCTTAGGTCAGTCCTCTTCCTCACTCTTCTTCCTCAGTTACAATGGACTAATGATGCATTTAAAGTAGGGCTGTGCGATATGGATAAAATCTTTTGTCACGATATGGGTCATTTCATATCTCAGTAACAATAAACATCACCATATAGTAAATTCTATGAAACAAATGTCTACCCAGAATAACCACATACACCTCATGACCGCTTGACTGAATGCCTTCTCTTTAATAACCTTTTTAATAATCCTAATAACTAAATACAAATGAAAGGCACTTTAATTTGTATTAAACCTGTTTCTTTCAAAAAATTAGGGAAACAAACGAAGAGATCTTTAACGTAGAAAAATCGAAATGTCGAATAGTGCAGCAATTGAATGAGCACGCTAATTAAAAGTATAACAGAGGGCCATTTTGAATTGTAATATACACAGATTGCTCAATTATGGAGCTAGATAATATGATGATGATTGATAATAGCCCAATTAGATTATTGTAATCAAAGTGAGCAGCGACAGAGGTCACTCCAGATCATAACGAGGACTACATTAACGTGAGGACACTTGTGTATTCCCGAACCACAAGACAGTATTCACCTAGTGAGGACGGGTGTGATGTGGCTCAGGAGGTAGAGTGGGATGGCTGGTAACCTGAAGGTTGCTAGTTCGATCCCCGGCTCCTCCTAGCTGAGTGTTGAGGTGTCCCTGAGCCAGACACCTCCCCCTGATTGCTCCTGACGAGCTGGCTGTCACCTTGCATGGTTGACTCCGCCGTCGGTGTGTGAATGTGTGCATGAATGGGTGAATGTGAGGCAGTATTGTAAAGCGCTTTGAGCGGCCACTGGTTAGAACAGTGCTGTATAAATGCAGTCCATTAACAGGATATGGTTTGTCTCCACTCCTCTCCTCCCCTTTGTCCCCGCAGCATCACTCTGGGCGGGTTCGGGGCGGACCGCTTCTACCTGGGCCAGTGGAGGGAGGGGCTGGGGAAGCTGTTCAGCTTCGGGGGTCTGGGCATCTGGACCCTGATCGACGTGCTGCTGATAGGGGTGGGCTATGTGGGGCCCGCCGACGGCTCCCTCTACATCTAGGACCCCCGCCCCCTTGTGAAAACGGTGCTGGGTGGTGCTCTTCACCACCTCCTCCTCCTCCTCATCATCCACCATCTCCCGGCATGGCTCCCTCAACATCTAGGACCCCAGCCCCCTTGTGAAGACGGGGCCGAGTGTTGCTCCTCCTCCTCCTCATCCACCACCTCCTCCTCCACTCCCCATAAGCCAAGATCCCACCCCGGTTCAATCAGCACGTCGAGCCCAGCCAAACCCCCTCCACGCCCCCGCAGTAGACCCATCTGCCAGCAGGCAGAGCGCGTTCTCCTGCCTCCCTACCAGGAGGCACTACCCACACGCCTGTCAGATCAATCCTAATCATCCGCCACTCCGTCTCCTGTCAAGCCTGTGTGGAGGAAATGTGCCCGGAGGTGTGGACCTGATAATTATGTTTACAAGCGGCTCGGAGGAGGAGGCGCCATGTTCAAGTCGCTTCAGCTTATTTATTTCTTTGTGTGAACACGGCGGCGTCTAGATGACTTAAGTGAGGCTGACGAGAAGGTGTTGGAGCGGAGTGGTTTCCTGTGGACGATTCAACTTCCTGGGACCCCAACCCCCCCTCCCCACCACTCTCCCCCTGTGGTGCGACTCCTTACACACATGCATGACGCATCAGGAGGTTTTGAGTGGTTACCATGGTTCCTGCAGGTTTATGGAAACGCCGGAGACAACAGAAAGGCCTGACCGTGTGACAAAGGCACGAGGAAGGGACAGAATGGGAGACAGCAGGGGGCCGCCCGCACATACCTGCAGCCCCACAAATGGTTGTTACGTCCCCCTGAGTATAGGGGGGGGACACTTTCAGTTTGGTGGAATAGATGGCGTTCAAATTGTATATTGCAATATTCAGGAGAAAGCCATCAGCCAAAACCCGGCCATCCGCAGCTGGGTTTACTTGATAACATCACGATGTACGACAGGTTGCAGCACTCATTCCACCCTCACCGGTCAATGCTACGCTGACACTGAAACCTGGAGGCAACCCAGAGATTAGATTAATTATATAGTGATACACAGTGATATATTATCACAGTGGCTGCAACATACATTTTACAAGAATAATCGCCACATTTTTTGCTCCAGGTCTGAATATTGTATGCTTTTCTCACATTTAGGACAAAATAAACGACCACACTTAGTTTCCCATGATTCTTTATAATATTGTTTGTTTATCAGTTAATTTCCTTTTATTCTACTGTATTGTTGACAGTGCCATTGCTGACATTCGACTGTTGCGATAAAATGCTTTTATTGGCCTGCTGTGTTTGTATATAAGTCCTTACTGTTGTATTTCGTTGGAACACTGTAGATGACTGTAAAATATCTAAAATAAAACGGTGTGTTAATCCAACCATTAAGAGAAGTTGTGTGTCAAAGTTTAACTAGATCAGCATGAGCCCTTGGTGATACACCCAAGTAGGTGGTAACTGCTTACCCTTTAGCTTGGCTCTCCTCTCAGGACTCTAGTTCTAATAGAGCCCTGTTGTATTTCACATAGGCAAGCACTGTTGCTAGACCACCAATTATGGAGCGCATGTGCAGAGACTGAGTCAACAGGCCTGAGAAGCACGGGCCCTTTGGCCCCGTCTACACAAAGCCAGCGCAAGGCCATGCAGATGCAGACTGTGATTCGCCGGGACCTATAGAGTGGCCTGTATGGGAGACTAGTGTCTCACCAGTGTGTGTCCACATCTATAAGACTCACAACAAACCGCTCAGGCAGCTGAGTGTGTTTGTTTTGGATGTGCTATGGGTCAGGAATTCAAAGGCTCAGGGCCAAAGCGTTTACCAAAAATTAGTCCAGGATTTTAAGTCCTGCTTAGGACAAGATCTGTATGAATACTCCTGATATAGTATTCTGTCTGAGCTGGGCTCTCTGATAGAGTAGTATTGTCTCAGCAGGGCTCTGATAGGGTAGTATTCTCTTTGTGCTGGGCTCTGATATAGTATTCTGTCTGAGCTGGGCTCTGATAAAGTAGTATTCTGTCTGAGCAGGGCTCTCTGATAGAGTAGTACTGTTTTAGTCGGGCCTCGTGTGGCCTGTGACGTGCTCTGTGAAATCTGAACAACACAATGCATCTCCGGCCTCTTAAGACGGCCCCATTTAGCAGTGAACAAGCATTCTGCCGCACATGGTTTCTGCCCTGTTACGCAATTCAGAGAGGGAGAAAACATAATACTAAATGTTGCAATTTCCTTTTGGGTTGTTAGATGTGTGTCGACAAATCCTATTGGCTGAAGAGTGGGGGGGGGGGTGGACTTTTCTGCAATTCCCTGGTGCCTCAGAGGCGACACACCCAGCGCAAATCTCCCACTGACTGATGCAAGAATTTGGCAAACTTTCTAATAGGGTTATGTGGGGGGTAGGGGTTGGGAGGCCAGCCAAAGAGCTGTGTTTTTCCTGACTACTCCCACTACCCCGTCTACAACCCAAAATCGTGACTCGCTCATGATCCTCAAGTAGTCTCCAGCGTCATAACCGGACTCCCAATAGGCTGTGTCAAACTTTGACGAAGGATACCAAAATCATGTCCTTGATATTATAATCAACCTTCTGTTATCCGCCTCTCTGCTTAATGATACCTTCACAAAGTCTGCGCTTGGAAAGACGGCTGACTAGTGAATAATGGAGATAGCTGTAATTTGGAGCTTTGTAACGCTGGGCGGGATACTAGTCCTTTGCGTTCACGTTGTATTTTAAAAGACGAATAGGAACCCTAGCCGGAGCAAGGTGAGCAGATGGGCAATTAGTAATTGGGTTGTAATTAGAGAAATGAACAAAAACCTTCTTTGTTCTGGTCTCACTACGGGCCGCTACGATGGCCCACTTGGACCATCGTAGCGCCAAAGGGTCTGTCCTGTTCAAAGTGGAGGGTTCATCACATCAAGAGCCTGCACGCACAACCCCTGAAATAAGTTCAAGACTGGAAACGTTCTCCAGGCTTTAGGACCTTTGACTAGAAGACGCGCAGCAGATGAAGTGGCTCGTGTTGAAACACAGCCTCCCATCTGTGGAGTCAAGACGTTATGGTACAGGATGGAACCCAGCCAGCACGGCTCCGCATGTGTGGAGGCTTGTTCGGCCCAGCTACAGAGATGTCCACAGTACAGCTAGTGTTCCCCGGTTAAACAAACACCTTTACGACGCTGCTTTAGATTAAACTTGAACCGCTCTATCCCAGGAGCAGTTTCAAATCAAATGCAGTCAAGCCGGCATTTTTAGTGATTTATTGTACAATATGAAATGCACTGTACAATCCCAGTTGCGGTGTCAAGGCAAAGAACATAACAGAATCCACTACCTCAGACCAGAGCATCCAACAAACGCCACTAACAGTCCTACTGATAGAAACCGTTACGACCTGCAAATCAATCATATTTATCAGGGCCAGACCGGTTTCCCCACCCCTTCCCCTCATTTTGAGAAGTTTAAAGTTCCCTGCCTGCGACTGGCAAACAGCACAAGGAAATAAAAGATAACCGCTGCCGATGGACAAAATTAAATTAAATGATTGGACCCTGGATAGCAGGGGAGGCTTGGCCTCTTTTTTTCAGACGCATACAAATGACACGAAAGAGACCAAAAGAAAAACGTTGTGGCGACATCAGGTCCATTCAGCACAACACCATTTAAATACCATTCGCCAGTCAGATTCATCATTTTCTCTCAAACACTTACACACACAGGACACTTTAAATAAAAGATATGTAGAGATCATCCTCCCAGCCCATGTCAAATGAGATCAAACCTTAATGGCGGTGACCAGAGCCATGACAGTGTTTGAGAAAAGTAAGAACTTCACAAATGAAGGGATTCTTTCCCTTCGACAAAATTTACAATAAACTCAAAGCCGTTAATCAACAGGCAGTCACCATGTAAACTAAAGTGGTATAAAAATAGAACTGAGGCAAAAACTAAAAAGGTTCCACAAAAGAGAAAATATATACACATCCATCTACAAAGTCATTCAAAACGCAAGGGGGGGAGGGGGGAGAGGGGCGCTTAGCGACACGGCCGAAGACCGGGACATGCAGTCCGATGCACGTTAGTATCCTAGCAACAAGGGACACGACGGCAGCGGCGGCGCTAGGTTTGCGTGGTGACGCTCCTGCCCCGCTCGCCCTGCCCGTCGAGGTGGAAGCCCCGGGTCCCGTCGGGGCCGCGGGGCAGCCGGGTCACCCCCGGGGGCAGGCCGTCCGCGTTCTGCATCTTGCGGCCCAGCATGGGGCTGCCCACCGGGCTGCTCTCCTGGGACGCCACCTGCCGGCGGCGCTGCACCCAGGGGCTACCCGACGGCGTCAGGCTGCTGTCGGACGAGTAGTCGGCCCAGCGGCGCCCGGCCTCGGGGCTGAGCCGGCCCTCGCTGACCAGCGGGGACTGGCCGGCCTTGCGCTGGGGGCCGGGGCTGGCGCGGGGGCTGGACCAGGGGCTGTTCCTGGGGGAGACGGCCGGGCTGAGGTGGTTGTTCTGGAAGCTGATGGTGGCGGCGGTGGTGGGGCTGAGCTTGTTGCAGGAGCGGGACTTGCGGGCCAGCCGCGGCGAGGTGGGGTTGCTCTCCGTCTCCGAGGAGCTGGCGGCCGAGTCCTCGCCGTGGTACTGCAGCTCCCGCACCCGGCTGTTCAGCGAGCGGCTTTTGCGCAGCCCGCCGCCGCCCTCCTCGCGGGGCCGGTCCTTGGGCACCTTCTTCTTGGGCGGCTTGGTCCCGATCAGGATCACCTTCATCCCCAGGGGGCCGGCGCCGCCTTCCTCGCCGCCACCGGCCGCCTCGTTGGCCGCCACCGCCGCCTCCACCTCCTCGAACTCCACGATGGCGCACTCCTCGCTGCCCAGCTGGGCGTAGCGCCCGCTCAGCCGCTTCAGGTCCGCCTGCAGGTCCTTCCCGGGCTTCAGCACGCGGACCGAGGCGATGGCCCCGTACGCCCCGAAGGCCTTCAGCAGCAGCTTCATCAGCTGCTCCTGCTGCACGGGCGCCCCCCCCACGCCGCCGCCGCCGCCGTCCCCGGCCCCCTTCAGGGCGGCCAGCTCGGGCCAGCTCTGCAGGTCGCTGAGCAGCAGCATGCGGCTGGGCAGCGACTCGCTGGCGAACACCGGCACCACCGACTGGCGCCGCACCTTGCGGCCCTCGTCGTTGAGCTCCAGCGCCGTCGAGTGCCTCAGCGCGTAGGCCGTGGTCCGCCAGTCACGGGTCAGGTGCTTCACCTGGGACACAAACACACACACACACACACACACACACACACACACACACACAATGCCTGAAGCAGAAAGGCTGATCCATTTACATATAGCAGACGCTTTAATCCAAAGTGACATTTGTCGGAAGAAAGAGAAAAACAATATATCTGTGTAATGATGTTCATAGAACCGACTGGCAAGCACTAACAATTGTTAGGTTGAACCATTCCCCGCCCGTATACAACAAAGATAGCTAGGATAAGACGCTACATGATGCTAAGCACTGATTTTTTAAGTGCAAGGATGTACAACATAAAGTGCCAGCACTTACAACATACAATAAGAAAAGGGGGGAGGCTATGCAGAGTCTAGGTGAACTCTGAACTCTTTTTGCGGAAGCTGGTGAGCAATTACCTATGCAAATATACCCAATGATAGAGGTGTACACAATACATATTCTACAGAGACATGGACAATGTAACGCATTCAAACTGCTTTTTGGGATAATTGAAGAGCTCCGCATTTCATCGAGAGTCTGGCTAGAACCTTTGCCTCCGCCAGTCCTCTCAAGTTACCGGATAATTCTTACCTATTGAGCACAAATGCATCGCGCTCCCCCAGGACTCCTAATGTCCTGATTTTGTCGGTATGATTTAGTGGCCGTGTGGGGTATGTAGGATGAGGTAATGCTAGAGTGGGAGGGCGTTCTTTTGTATGCATGTGTGCGTTTCAGTGGAACAAAGCTTTCTAGTGCTAATGTACTTCAGCATTCTTTTGTGTTTCGATTGAACCCCTTGAAAACGAATTAGTCCATCTCAGAGTCACCCACCTAAACAAACAGTAACGCACTAGAGGACCCTCTTCAAAATGAGTACTTCAGTTCTAGTGTTCACTTTTACGAGTTTTAGTCCTAAAAAGTATATCAACAAACAATATAGGAAACCTCACTGCTTCTCTCAGCCTCCGCTAAGGCTTCCATCCATCTCCCTGATAACCAGCCAGATGACTCAAGTCCCATTCATCGCCAAAGGTTTGAGGCAAAAATTGCCAACAAGTGGCAACATTGCCTTCTTAATGCGCCCTCAGAACGACGATTGTATGAAAGAGGAACTGAATACACTTCAAGGGACAACCTCAATGCATACGCAGTGCACGTCCATGTTCTAACGGACATCATGCCAGCCTTCAGCAGGCGGCACAGACTTCAGTCTGCCTTGCCCATCGATTAATGCTCAGAGGAAACAAACAAACAATACTGCAATGCAATAACAGGAAGCGCCAGTGTGTGTGCACGCGACCGTTTCCCCCCCCCTCCCCGCCAGCCCTCCCCCTGACGGTGGGATGTCATGCAGCGATCGCTCACCTTCTTGAAGGACGTGAGCAGCTTGACGCTGACGAAGCCCATCTTGTTGCGCCGGATGTGTTTGAGCAGGAAGGCGTCGTGCTCCAGGTTGTCGTCCGACAGGTAGTGCTCTATCTGGGCCACCAGCTTCTGGATCAGCTCCTGGTCCGGGGGCTGCCAGCTGTCCTCCTCCAGCTCCCCGCCGCTCGTGCCCGCCCCGCTGGGTGTGCGTGCGTGGGGAAGGGATTATGGTTGCATTACATTGTATTAACGGCTCACCGTGGAGCCACAGCCCGCCCGCCGGCCAAGACTCCCCCGCGCCAGTGAGCGCTCAAACGTGCTGGAATCATGAACGCAAAACGAGACTGGATCACAAGGCGCTGGCAGCCTCACCCGGCCGCAAACGGCATGAATGAGCAGCGACGCGAGAACGACCAGGAGTCGTCCTGATAACATGAGGGCTGCGTCATGAGGCCACAGACACTGGCAGTGGCGACGGGTTACATGCCTACAGTGGTACATGTGACGGTACGTGCCTACAGTAGTTCATGCGAGGGCTCCGGTTTGGCATTCATACAGGCCGGCTGGACGCCTTCAGAGAGCTTTGGCACCAGGAGTCCGGAGCAGAATACAGAATTGAGGTCTGATGAGGATAGTTGGAGGATGACTCATCCCATACCCCCAACACACACACACACACACACACACACACACAACACACAACAAACACACACACACCTCTCCCTCCCCCTGACCGCAGAGCGGCAAACCCACAGCGTGCTCTACAAGAATGCGCGGCTGTTGTCACCCACACAACTCAAAACATCAGCCCGCCTGCCCGGTGTGAAGGCAGTTCATCTGAAGCGCTAACAGGTTGGACTTGGTGTAATGTGGGAAACGCATAGAGCGAAACTGCCCGGTAAAGCACATTCTACCCCCGATACGACGCGTTCAACGAGTGGTTTTAAAAACGACCCGGGGAGGCTTCGTCAAACGACTGTTTACAATATTGTAGGCGAAAGCAAACATTTGCACAGAAACACGCCGAACTTTGACCCCCTCGGTCCACTAGACCGAGCGCCGAGAACCGGTCCACCAGACCGAGCAGCACCGTGCGCTGCGGGACCGGATAACGGTCCTCGGTGTGAGCACCGTGCGCTGAGGACCGGGGGACGGTAGTCGGACAGCCGGTAAAAAAATAGCTCAAGATGACGCAGGGGAATAAGATTAGAGTAAGTGTCATAGTTTATCTCCTGAGGTGTCTGGGCACCACGTCACTCATTGACTACAGGTGGACACAGACAGACACACACGCGCGCAGTGTGTAACGACGTGAGCCCAGAAATAACCCCGCCACAATGAGAACGTATTTCACACACACATTACGGCAAGACCAAGTTCCCCGCCAACCTTGATTTGTCGTGCCTTCCGAGATCGTCTTCGCTACAGCTTCCTCCGAGGAACTCGAGGTGGTTTGACGTAACCTCTTCGGGCTCCTCGTCGTCCGCGGCTTGGATCGCCACCGTGATGGTCACCGTGCCCATCTCCTGCAGGTGCTGCTTGTCCACGGTGATGACCTCATCGATCCCCCCGCGGTCCACCACCACCGCGTCGGACACACGGTCTGTGGGGGTCGGGTGGTGGTGGTGAGGGAACTCCGTGGCGACGCTCATAGTACCGGAAAACGTGAAGGAGCCGTCAGCGGTCCCGGGCGTCTCGGTGATGACAGCGCTGCCCTGGAAGCTCTTGCTCTCGCTCGGCTCGAAGGCTGCGACGGGAAACGGGGCGCAGAAATCTCGACGCGTTCGACCCCAGCGACGGTGAAAGGCGAATGGAGCTCCGAGGACGCGCTCCACAGCTTGCCAGAGACCCCCGATGTGACCCCGCGGAGACCCGTGAGGCGCGGAGGGGCTGGACGCAGCTGGCGAGACGCGGGCTGGAGGAAGTGTTGTGAACGGGGGGATGGAGGCTCCGCGCTGTACTTCCTCATATGTAAGAGGCTTTCTGCTTTTGAGACGAGCTCTGGGATTGGGCCACTGCGTCTCCTCGCGTCCATTCGCAGCCCAGAAGCAGAGGCTGACACCCAACCAGGGGGGGGGCAAGAGCAGCGAGAGGCAGCGGAGGAACGCGTTCACTAGAGCCTGCATTCTTTCTCTCGGCGGACACTGGCTGGCCGTGATCCTTTTTTCTGTTATTAACAAATGGCAACCGACCGTCTCTCATGTGTCTAATTAGGGGCGTATATGTGTATTAAGCACGTGCTTGTTTGAGATTGGAAATGGGCCGTTTAGGTTTGTTTACGGCGCTAATTGGTTAATTGGCTCCTCGTGGTGCTCGTGCTGCAGGTGTTCTGGTCACATTTCGCTCCTCGTGCATGAAGAACGGCTCACTACAGTGGGCCTACAGGTTTCACCCATAGGCTTGACATTTTTTAATTTTTCAGTTTTTTTGTTATTGTTCACACACACATATATATAGGCCTATATATATATATATATATATATATATATATATATATATATATATATATATATACACACACACACACACACACACACACACACACACACATACATATATATATATATATATATATATATATATATATATATATATATATATATATATATATATATATATATATATATATATATATATATACATACACACATACATATGTGTGTGTAGTAGGCATAATCTCGTCTAGCCCATGAGTAGGCTACTTACAAATTAGGCCATGGTGAACCTGATTATTGCCTACCAGCCCGTGAACCCCATAATAAGCACCATACAACATTAGAAAGCTTTACGTCGCGTTGTCTGGCGACGCACGCAGCTGCTGGAGCGTGTGAGTCATAGCTGCACCACATGGCTGGGACCAAGGTGAGGAGGTCCGCCCGAGAGGCTGGGAGAAGGGGGGAGAGCAGAGGGAGAGGACACACCCACATTGTAATCCTTTTCCGTCTAGTAAACATCAAATAGCAGCACGTTTATACATCATTCGGATGATGGGATTGCATGCATTTTCCGACCCGCCTTGCATCTGACCAAGCTGCCATCTGTCATTGGAAGTCTGTTTTTTGCCTTGGCCGTGGACATCAGCTCAGATGTGTAGGCTATGAAGAGTCAAGGTAGCCTACTCAGCTAGCGCAAATAAGGGGTGAATGCTTTTGACAAACCAATAAAGACACTCATAGAAACCACTCATAAGCAGGCCAAGCCAATGGCGCAAGAAACAAAACATCTAACAGGGGTAAAAGCTATTTTTGAAAGCTAAGTGCTTGCTTAACATACACTGGCTTCTGAACTGACAAAGGGTGAACATAGTGCTATGTATTTTACTATTATGTGGCTCTGTCAAACAACATCCCCCAGATGTCAGTCATCATGAATAGATTGTGACAGGCAGCATGATGGAGGAAGCACACTCTGAGGAATGCTCCTACCACACAGTGCTGCTTAGCTAGTATTTCTAGATGAATGGGTTGGGCGGTGGCTACATGGCTTCCATGTTATCAGACATCTCAGATTCTGAATCTTAGTGTACGGTAGAGAGTGGATCTTAAAATAGACCGCATTCACCTGCTGAGTCAGGGTGGTTCAGAATCAGTGGTGCCCAGCCGGACCTACGACTGTGTTACTGCCCCCTTCAGGCCGGGGCGAAACCTGCACCCAAATACACAGGCCAAACAATGGGACTGCTCCTCACAATGTGGTTGTTGGGTTTTGAGTTACATTTGTCCTATATGGTGTGTGTGTGTGTGTGTGTGTGTGTGTGTGTGTGTGTGTGTGTGTGGGGGGGGGGGGGGGTGGGTGGGTGTGTGTGTGGGTGTGCGCGCGCGCATGTTTGTGTTTGTTTGTGCTGTGTCGGTTTTTAGATACATGTTACATGCCTCTGCGTTGTCTGGAATCAGAATCTCCGGTTAAATTTTTTTCCATCTTTATATTGTCTGTTCTATTTTGAACAGCAGTGGGATTTGAAATAGAAGACGTAATGATGTAATGTTCTGCAACATGGTAGCATATAAGCATTGGGTCAAAGTACTACATGTGTGCAGTAGTGAGTAGGCCTAGTCGATAGGTCAACACGACACAGAGTAGTTCGACTAATAAGCCTATATCTATATCAATCTATATCCACACATATCTGTGTATCTATATTTAGGCATATCGTTCTTCATACACTATCATAAAGGCTCGACATTTTATAAGGTATTTAAATTTTTTGAAGTTAAAGTTTTTGTATTCAAAAACACTTAGCGGGATGAACACCGTGAACACCGCTTGAACCGAATGACCCAAAGTGATCATAGTGAACAGAATGAACACGGTGATCATAGTGAACACGGTTATTATAGTGATGTTAGCGAACAGAATTGATGCAGTGATTATGGTGAGCAGAATGAAACACAGCTTGAACACGCCACCGGGAGCGACATGACGTTGCCACGGCAACCGATCACCACTCTGCCCTGTTCAGCTTTGTAACATCCGAGACACGGGGGTAAGTGTTTAGTTACCGTAAATAACCGTCTATCTACTTCTGTTTTACCGGGACGTTGGTCGAAGACAGCTCAAACCGTGATCTGATAAGCTAAGTTAAACTCTGATCACTTCAGATCAAACTTTTACTTTGAAGGCGCGGCTGAAGTAGGCCAGAGAAGCGTTTGATGTTATTGTCCGTCGAGCTCACGAGGCAAAGGACCACCTGTTTGAAGACAGGAGGATGCGAGCTCATAGGCAAACCACGGGGGTCCACCCCGAAGGCATGTCCCTCACACCGATGGTAGGAGGGGCGGTGTTTGTTTCATGCACGGTGCACATCTGAACGTGTCCCACCGTCAGCTGTCCCTGAACACACTGCTTCCTCTGCACAGGTCAACAGGTATAAACTGCACCTGGCAGCGGTGAAGTCTCTGGTCCCGGAGAAGCTGCACAGGACAGCGAATCTTAATGAGGAGGTATGAGACCCGGGTTTGGTCTCGGAGCCCTAATTATATACGGCTCGCCGTATATGTGTTGCACTGGCCTGATTGTGTATTGCTTGTCTAAATGTGTTATACCATGTTAGGCCTATACGGTGTTATAATGGGTTATACACGGATTGTTTTACACTATTACACAGTCCTCCTCAGAATGTATGTATGTATGTATGTATGTATGTATGTATGTATGTATGTATGTATGTATGTATGTATGTATGTATGTATGTATGTATGTATGTATGTATGTATGTATGTATGTATGTATGTATGTATGTATGTATGTATGTATGTTACACTGCTGAATATATATTGCTTGTGTTTTATGTGTTACAACAATGTCCTGATTATATGTGTGTGTCTGTTACACTGTGCTGATTATATTTTGCTTGTTTTTCATGTGTTACTGTCCTGAGAACAGCGTATATATATACTGATATATATTTATATTGCTCATGTTGCATGCAACTGTTTCTATTTTCACAGACAGACCCTCGGTTCTGTGATCCTACAGGAGAGAGAAACACTCACCCCTCACTGACAAAGAACTACTCAAAAACAGGTCAGATAGTGTATTTCTATTGTTATGGGAGAAACCACAAACAATGTTTACTATCAGACATCAGCAGCTAAATAGTCCATCCAAATGTACATTAGACTTGAAATAAACCTAAACAAACTGTAAATAATAATAAAATAACACATATTTGTACGTGTGAAACCATGATGCTCCAATGTGTTAAACGTCCCGTTGAGATCTTCCAGAGCCTTCCTCATGTCTGACCTGGTCTTCACGTGGCCTTCTCTCTTCTCTCCCAGACCAGCGGTCTGCCGGGGGCCGGAGGAGGCCGGAGACCCCATCGGTGCTCCTCCTGGCTGGGAGGTGTTTGGACTCCGTCCACGGAGGCGCCTCAGACCTCCAGCCCAACCCCGGAGACAGGCCGAGAAGGCCGGCCCAGAGTGCAGGGCACAGGAAGGATGGCAGCACCTTCCCCCCTCCTAGACAATCAGGTAGGCAGCGTGCCTTGATCTGAAGGAGCAGAGTTGTGTGGATGTTTTTTTTGTAACCTTCTATTGTACTTTATACGTGTAGCCTATACTCTCTCAGGGCTGTGCACCTACCTGCCTGCATCTGAAGAGAAGAGTGGTGTGGATGTTTTGTGTACATATTTGTTGTTCTTTAGGAAGGCCTATATATTTGTTGTGTTGATGTTTTTTGTACCTATTTGTTGTTCTTTAGAAAGGCCTATGTATTTGTGTACCTATTTGTTGTTCTTTATGTGTGCAATCTGCTCTCTCAGTTAGGTTAAACACGTACCTGCCTGCATCTGAAGGAGCAGAGTTTTTTTGTAGACTTCTGTTGTACTTTATATGTGTAGCTCTCTCAGATAGGCTCGATACCTGCATCTGAAAGAGCAGATGTTGTGTGTACCTTTTGTGTTGTACTTCACACTTCGTTTTTACCCGCTGTTTCCCAGGTGATTGGGAAGAGATGGACGAGGGTTCGTTACACGGGCTCCCCAGTACCTTGTTGTCCCGGGAGGTTGTGGGGTCCAGCTCTGAGCGGATTGACCTGGACAGGTAACGTCGTCGCCTCCTTTCTTGGCATAATCCTGAGGACGTTTTCTGCTGTGGCCTTTCTTTAATGACGCCGGTCAGTGTGGCGTTAATCATTGTACGCTCACAGCTGTCTAGTTCCGCTTAGTGCCACAAGGGGGAAGCAAAGGGCCTTAAAATATTGTATGTAGAATATACTCAGCCATTAGGGTTTGAATGGCTATTTAAATCAGATGCAAAATATCGTTTTTATTAGGAGTAAATGTAAAATATGAACGTAAATGTTTTACGGTCAATATTGATCACATATTGTATATGTTTGAGACCAGATGCAAAATATGGTAAATTTAAAACATGAGTGTAAATGTCCCGTTTATTGATCATGTATTGTGTGTGACGGCCCAGGCGCTGTCTGGACGCGTGCCCCCAGCTGGGCTGTATGGACGGGCTGCGTCTGCTCAACCTGCAGCACAACCGGATCCCCAGGGTGCTGCATCTCTCCCAGCTGCAGCGGCTGGTGTTTCTGGACCTCTACCACAACCATCTCTGTGACATGGCCGGCCTGGAGGGCCTGCTCTCCCTCAGGGTGCTGATGCTGGGCCAGAACAGGTGAGCTCACCTGGGACAGGGCTGACCAATCAGCAACGGGATCGTTGATTTGAACGTTCATGATTATTGTTGCATTAATAACCGTTGATAAAAGCATGCTTTTACTTTGCTCTTTGCTCTTTAATGTGGCGTTTGACATTCAGCTTCCCGCTCCCTCTTAAGTTAAACAATACCACAGAGTTAGGTTGCTGTTGGCCTTTCCAAGCGCCATGGTAACCTTACATCCTCCGGAATGCAGTGAAAGGCAGTATGGGTATTGGTGAACAAGAAGCTACTGTAAGGAAGGGCCGAGCTGACCTCTCTCCTAATACCCTCTGATTCTCCCACCGGCCTGCCTGCCCACTGGAAGTTCCCCCAGTAACCTTAGACATTATAGTGTAAGGTAGAATGGCAATAGTTACATTATAGTGTAAGGTGGAATGGCATTAGCTTCAGGGGTCGATGAACAACAGGGAATTCATATTTATAGTGAGCATCAGATCAGGATATACAGTTCTCCATGATGGATTTCAGATGTGCACTGATCAAATCACGTAAAAAATGCAGTAGAAGGTGCAACATCTAGTGTGATTTTAAAAAGCACTTTTTTTTAATTTATGTCAAGGACATTCATACAATGCACACTTTGATTTCAGAATCCATAAACTGAGTTGTCTGGAAAACCTGTCCAAACTGGAAGTTCTGGATCTGCATGCAAATCAGGTAATCCCAACTCGGACATGGGGTTGACTTGTAACCAGAAGGTTGCTTGTTTGATCCCCGGCTCCTTCTAGCTGTGTGTGTGAGTGTCGAGGTGTCCCTGAGCAAGACTCGTAACCCTAACTGCTCCTAATAAGCCGTCTGTCGCCTTGCATGGTTGACACCGCCATCAGTGTGTGAATTTGTGGATGAATGTATAAATGCGTGTATGGGTTGGCTAAGCTCAGGAGGTAGAGCAGGTTGACTTGTAACTGGAAGGTTTCTAGTTTGATCCTCCTAGGTGGGAGTCGTGGTGTCCCTGAGAAAGGCACCTCACCCTGACTGCTCCTGAAGAGTTGGCTGTCGCCTTGCATTTTTGAATCCGTCGTCGGTGTGTGAATGTGTGTATGAACAGTTAAGGGGTCGCTTTTGGTAAAAGCGTCTGCTGAATGTAAATGTATCAGTCAGATCTGATTGAGCCTTGTTCTGCGCCCCTGCTGCCTAGAGCATGTGTGTCTTCAGTGCCGCTACATCAGTCGGGCATACTGCATGAGGCGGGAGGCTGTGACGTCCTGCTGGGAGGTTCAGCGATGGAGTCTGCTCCCTCGCGCCTTTCACACCCAAGCTCGCAGTAGCTTGTGGTTCGCCTCGCCGGATTAAAGCTGCCTCCTCTTCACCTCTCCAGCTCCTCTCGCTGTCATGACACCCGTTACACCGTCACCTGCACCACCTGTGAGGGACCTGTGACATGTGATCTGTTGTGTCGTTAAGGGTGCTGAGGATCTTATTACTGAGCTGGGTCTAACTGTGGATTCCAGGGTCTACACACTGCATTACATTTGCATTTAAATTGAGGGCATTTAGCCCTGGGGGGGGGGGGCTAAGTGGGGAGACCATGCCGAGTCTCTAGGTGAACTCTGAACAAGTGAGACTTGGATTACAGCATTAATGAATTACAGCACTACTATCTTAAACGCTGTGCCGTGTGAGTATTATGAATCTCAGTGAAGGCCGCCCCCGTAGTGTAAGATGTTCCCCCTGAAGCCTCCATAAGAGATGGAAGGCACAAGATGCCCAGTAGCTTTAAAAGCACCAAGAAAATAAGAGATCTCTTTGTTGTTGCCTTGGTCTTTTCCGCTCCCGGAAACGGGAACTAGAATCAAACGGACCTTCGCTTAGTGGTGCCAGCGGCCTGCACGCCCCTCCGCCCACATCGCTCTCTCAGGAGCGGTTCCCAAGGAACCCGGTCAGGCTCGCTCCTCGTCTGATGTTGGCTGCTCCTCTCTGTACTGGAACCCCTCCCCCCCCCCCCACTCACCGCACCGTGACTGGTCTGTGGCCCGCGTGCGTCACCACAAGCAGCCCGCCTGGCATCCATTGTTAACTGGAGCACACACTGCCCTCCACCTGTGTGTGTGTGTGTGTGTGTGTGTGTGTGTGTGTGTGTGTGTGTGTGTGTGTGTGTGTGTGTGTGTGTGTGTGTGTGTGTGTGTGTGTGTGTGTGTGTGTGTGTGTGTCCCATTCATCATCCTTATATTTAATCATATTAAACGTCATATGAGATCACCTCTTTTGAAATGTGAGTGATGTGGTGACGGTGCTGTTTTGCTGGGCATTTTTAACATCTTCTACACGTTACATCCAGAAATAATAATAATTATTTTCTTATTACAATAACCCATCAAAATACATCTCAGGGGAAATAAGCACTTCCAGCAATATATTCAATCACTCAACTATGAGTAAACTTTTTTATGGAAGTAATTCTAAGGCTATCGACCTATATCCAATCTTATTAGTAATGAGTTATCACAGTTTCCTGTACAAGACAGATAAACTCTCTTTGACCTTTTGCAAATTGCTCGCGTGTTGTGGAGCCATCGTGTACTGCTTCAGCAGGCAACCAACGAAGAATCAATGCCTTCAGCGCACATATATGTTGACTAAAAGCAGCTTCAGGCGTCTGCTGCAGTCAGGGGGATGAGTGAGAGCAACAGGACCGTCCTGGTGAAAAGCGTTATATTGTGTGGCCCACACATTCCCCCCAAATCAAACCAATGTACTCAGTGGAACTCATTAGCCGAGCCCATACAGAATGCATCGTTTACATAGCCTTCCCACAATGCACTGCAATTCACAAAGCCTTGGATTAATTAAATTGCAGTCCAAATAAACATACTTTGGATACCTGAACCACACCAACACAGGGCACCTCGACAGGCTTTGGCGACACAGGATCCTGAAACATTTTCTAATTAGATTCTCCAATCAATTTTGGTGAGAGACGGGCAGCAGAATGACGCAGATACGGTTTCGGTCGGCTGGCCGGGACGTAAGCTTTGATATCCACACTTTACTTTACGCAAGCAGTGGTTGGCAGAGCCAGCGAGCTCTTTGTCAGTCGTAGCCTGTTTCATATTCATCGAGCTGGGGACACTGAATCCTAACAACTGTAAATCCGTTATGTGCTGGGGTCTTGTGTCGCCGTGGGTGGTCAGCTCCAGCAGCTCAGATGAAGGGCGCTTCTTGGTAGTGGGCCAGCCGGCTGTATCTTGTGGCTTCTGCTGCTGCGTCAGTGAGCAGAGCAGGTGGGTAGAATATCGATGTTCCCTGGCACAGCGACACCAACACCCCCCGAGTCTTGCTGAGGCTTGGCGATGCCATGTTTCATTCACTGTGTTTATCAACACGCTACGTTAAGGGGGCATCTGTTTAAAAGGCTGTTTGCAGCGCAAATAACACATCAGGGCTTTCATTTGGTCGTGGAGATAAATCAGTCCATTGCTGCGTAGTCTCGAGACAGAAGCATCGACTGAGACGTAGCCATGGTTTATAATAATCTCAAACTCGGGGCGATGGAGGAGATGGATTTTAGATTGTTACATAATGACTTCTGGATATGTAAGGCTGGCAATAACAGCTCTTCCTCATGGCAGTAGAATACCGTTGCACTGTGTACGACCACAAACATGTTTACTCTCATGGTTTACCGGCCAGCCCCCCAGCACAGATTTAAAATGTTTGCACTCCTGATCATCTCTGGACGGAGGGATCCCCCACTCTTGCGTTCCTTTTCAAGATTTCTTTCTTGCTAATTAAGGGAGTTTTTTCTTGCCCTTTGGGGGGCTTGGGTCAGGGGGGTGTCATAAACATATGGCCTGTTAAAATCTTTGAGACAGTCCCTGGGATTAAGTGCTATACTAATAAAATTAGTGGACATTTTATTTGAATTACTAATGCGTCTTTCACTCTCTGTAACCCAAACCTCTTGGGTGCCTTATTCAACGTGTTCTCCAATGCCGGCTGCCTGATGCTGATTGGTTGTTCCGTGTCCCCTGTGGTCCCGTCCAGATCACCAGGATAACCAACGTGTCCCACCTGGGCCGGCTGCGCCTTCTCAACCTGGCAGGAAATGACATCAGCCGCGTGGAGAACCTGCAAGGTCTGGACTCCCTCACTGAACTCAACCTCCAACGCAACTGCATCTCCTCTGTGGTGAGGGGCCCGCCGTCTCCTGAATTATTCACTCATTCCCTTCATCTTGGAAGAGGATACTGCAGCATTTCACCTCCATGATACATGAGCTGAGCTTTCCCTGTCTAATACTCCTTGTCATGCAGTGAACCTTTTCAGTGATGTATGGAAGGACAGCGCTGTGTACTGTATGTCTCCTGGCGGGCTGAGGGGAGGAGTTATTGTATGTTGTACGTCCTTACAATACCAACAGTACTTAGGATTGTGTATCATCTTATCCTAGCTATTATTTTGTATACAGGGAATGGTTAACCTGGTCATTGTTAGTGCTTGGCACTTGGTTCTATGAACATCCTTACTGTACTGACAGCGGTATATTGTTGTTTCTTTTTCTTGTGACAGATGTACTTATTGTAGGTCGATTAGGATACGTCTGCTAAATGCTAATGTGAATGTTAATGTAATGAGTTGAGTGTCTACATGCTGATGTCGCTACCCGATGAACAGTGGAGAGCCTCGACCTCGATGTGTTCTCAGGGTGGGCTCCTGAGGGCCGTGTCAGTGTGGGTGGAGGCGGCTGGGCTATGTCTGACCTGTATGCCCCGTGGTAATGCTCTGTACAGATGGACAGGCCTGGAGCTCAGGGCCGCAACGCTCTAAATCTGGTCCCGGGTCGTAAACACCTGAGCGGGCCTGTCTTCTGTAACGGCCCAGTTGGATTGCACTCGGCTCGGGAGGGGGGGGGGGGGGGATAGGAGGTGAGGGAGGGAAGCGTAGGGGCTCCTGAAGAGATGGGTGGGGGGAGGGTTCACACGCATCACCTGATGATGCCAAGAATAACACTGTAATCCTTTTACTTTAACACACACACACAAGCATGCACAGACACACACACGCACAAACACTTAAGGCCTTTTTATGGTCCCACGTTCCTGCAACGCAATGACCACGCAGAAGCTTCAACGCAGTCGTGAACGTTTATGGTTCTGCGTCGGGTTTTAGTAAGCGAACCACGATTTTTCGGAGGCGCACGTCAGGCCCATACGTCCTTGCGAACGTAAGGGGTCCGTAGCCCCCTTGCGTTGCTTGAACGTGGAACCTGAAGTGCCCTTTACACAGAGATACAGACTGACAGACAGACAGACAGACAGACAGACAGACAGACAGACAGACAGACAGACAGACAGACAGACAGACAGACAGACAGACAGACAGACACAAAAACACTCACACTCACACTCACACTCACACACACCTAGTGGTGCAGGCCAATATGTAAATGTTGGTGGAAGTGTTTTGGTTCCTGTTACCCAGGGAAAGGTATCCTAATACCCTCAATTACACCTCTTGCTGAAACAGAATATTCTGCAGAAACGACATCAATGAACCGTGTCTATACAGTCGAATCGGAGACAGGGCAGGTCTAAACAGGCGGTTGCCTGCTCATGTGCGTATCTCTGAGCTCTGCTCTGCTTCCACAGTCAAAAACTGAAAAACGTCACCTGGGTTCATCTCCCACTGCAATCACACTCCACCGTCCTGCCGGGCACACGCTTGTATGTGTACGTGTAATTATGGGATGTAGGGTTTTAGTATGTGCTGCGGAGGGGGAAAAGGAACCCAGCTTCAGCAGTTTGTGCGGTGGCTGCCTCTCAAGGTGTTTGCTGCCTGCTGCTTACATCAGCGAGGCTCACTGTAAACACTGTCCTCCAGCTGGCGCCGTCCTCCAGCCCACCAGGGGGCAGCGCTCAGGGCTGGGGGACAAAACGCATGCCTGGTGGTTTTAAGACCGGTCATCATTGCGTGTGTACGCCCTAATTTAAGATTTCCCTTTTCTGGGATCATGTCATTAACATTTAACATTTAGGGCATTTATTAGACGCCTTTATCCAAAGCCACTTACAATAATGATTATGTACATTGGTCAGAAGACAGAGAAAAAATACATAGCTGTCAGTACAGTAAGGATGTTCATAGAATCAAGTGCCAAGCAGCACTAAAAATCACGAGGTTAACCCTTTCCCAGAATACAATAAAGATATCTAGGATAAGATGCTATACGATGCTAAGTATTATTTTTGTTAATTGCCAGGACGTACAGACAATAAGCAAGATACAGGAGTTTCAACATACAATGAGTGCGTAAATATGAGTAAGTAGGATGCAGTTATTTACAAATCTAAGTTCTACCATCGAGTCTCCGTCCAGTGTGTGTGGCCCCGGTGACGAGGTCGTTCACCACAGCAGATTGTAGGCCAGCCTAACCCTCTTCTCCCCGCCTGTCTCTGAGGAGCCCCAGCTCTCCTCTGAGCTCATGTGTTTATCTCTCTGGCGGAGGAGAGGTGCTGCGGTCTGCTCAGATGAACGGCCCTGCCAGAGCCAGGCCTTCGTGTGAAGAACGATGACATGCAAGCTGTCGGTGTCCCAAAGTTCACAAACACGCACAGGCACCCCCACACGCACACACGCACACACGGGCAGACACGCGTAGACATGCACACACACGCACACACATACACATTGAGGATTCCACAACTCTCATGTTGTTGTTGTTGTCGATGTGTAGTTGTTGTTTGAAGGCCCACAGCAGCACTGTGTGTATTCTGATGTGCAGCAGAACACCCCTGGAATGACATCATTTTGTCTGAGACAAAGGGGCTATTTATAGACTGAGACAGCGGTGAGCTCGGCTGTGGCCGCTGACAGACAAACAGACGGCAGGCGTGCAAAGACAGGAGACTCCCACACACAGCCAGGTGCTGGGGCATGTTGTCTCCTCACGGCACGGCCCGGCGCGGCCTTCCGACCGCCCCTGTCCGGGTGCATGACTTCAACCACCGCTTCTGTTGGTGTTGTGCATGATTTGGATTGATCTGGTGACTACTGTGTTCTGTGCTGCTCTGATTCCTATGAACTTGTCACCCTGTGACGTCGGGCCGTGATCAGAGACGCCTGCTGTCTGCCGTGACTTGGCGGGAACTCTGCCTTTATAGCGCTGAGCCCTGCCCCTGCTGTCCAATCAGAGCTCATCACAGAGGGAGTGCCAGAGAGAGATGGGGGGGGGGGGGGGGGCACAGGAAGCCAACCCCGGCCCGGCCTGGTCTGAGTCATAATGATACTCGTATGCCCACGTGTAACGAATGCGATTGTGTGAGTGGGAGCCAGGATAGGCTCCGCTCAGAACCGCTGTTGGAACAATACAATACCACCATAATATGAGTCTTCATCATCATAGTATCTGATGATGCAATCAGAAAACCTGGTTCAAACACAGTGGGCGTTAGCAGTAGGGTCTCCCTAGTCTCTGGGACTGCAGAGCAGGAGGAACAGTGAGTCTAACTCAGAAACAGTGTAACATTTGAGTTGGGCTGCATTCCATGTGTTTCGCCTTAAGGTGCAGATGTACCGACGGTACTGTACCGGCCTGCCTGCCTCTTTGCCTTTTTGTCTTCTTGCCTGCCTGCCAATCAGGCTGCTTGTCTCTAACTTGTTTTCGTGTCTTCTGTTCCCGACACGCCGCCGACTCTGATCTCCGGGTTGGCTTGTCATCCGAAGTTAGAAAAATGCAGATCTGACATGATGCAGAGCTGGCTGTGATCATAACAGATCTGAGTCTGATCATAAATGTTTAGGAGGAACACAAATATGTTTTTCACAGTTCTGACTAGCGGATAGGCTCTGATGCTAGTAGACGAGGGTAGTGTGAGGTTCATCCCCATGAATGTCCAGGTCGCTCTGGGGACGTTTCTGTGGAAGGCAGCCTCTGCTAGGGGGGTGTGATGGCAACATGCCCTGACACTTCACCCAGTTCCTCACACACTCTACTCCCTGCTAAACCCACACACACACACACACACACACAAACACACACACACACACACACACACACACACACACACACACACACACACACTGAGACCCCCCCCGCCTGTGCCCTGCCCCTGCTGTCGGGGCTGACATCCCGTCAGCTGGTGTCGCTGGTGGTCTATGCTCTCAGCTGTCAGCCTGTGGGTCAGCTGCCTCCCATGAAGCTATTGATCGGCTCATCCGGACGGAAGCTGAACCAGAGTCCCCATTCCTTGCCTGAACAACACACTCCCCCCAGTCCCCATCGCTACCGCCTTTTGTTCTTTTCCGTGGCTAGCTAACTAGGTAGCCAGCTAGGTAGCTAGCGCCTGTGTGTTTGCATCTACAGTGAGTCTCCTGCATCAGCAGTCCTCTGCATTAGCGCAGAACACAGCTCTCTCCCTCCCCTCCCCCCCTCTCTCTCACCTCTCTCTCTCCTCTCTCTCTCTCTCTCTCTTTCTCTCTCTCTCTCCCTCTCTCTCTCTCTCTCTCTCTCTCTCTCTCTCTCTCTCTCTCTCTCTCTCTCTCTCTCTCTCTCTCTCTCTCTCTCTCTCTCTCTCTCTCGCGCGCGCGCGCTTTACCCCTCCCGGTCTGCGTGACTACGAGGCTGTGCGTGCGTGTCTGTGTGTGCGCAGGGCGGACAGGCACGCATGCCGGAGCGACGCGCTGCAAGGTGACAGAGATAGAGAGAGAGAGAGAGAGAGAGAGAGAGAGAGAGAGAGAGAGAGCGGCGCGTTATTATGGGCAGCTCTCTGATACCCGCTCGCATCCGCCGACACCTTCTCCCGACCACAGCCCGCCTCCATCGCTCTGCAGCCTCCCTGTCTCACCCCCTCTCCCCCTCTCTCCTCCCTCCCTCCCTCTGCCTCCCTGGGCTTCTAGACGGAGCTGGAAACCCTTCCCTGCCTGCAGCGCCTCTTCCTCAGCTGGAACAACATCAGCAGGTAAGGGTCCTGCCGCGACGCTACCTGCTAGCCCAGGCTAGCCCAAGGCTAGGCCAGGGTAGGCCCAGGTTAGGCCAGGGTAGGGTCAGGCTAGGGTAGGCTAGGGTAGGCTAGGGTAGGGTAGGGTGGGGATGGAGAGCTCCCGGCTCCCTCTCCCTGGGCACCAGGCCAGAGCCTGAGGACGCCCACACAGAGAGATCCCCCGCTGTTACCTTGGCGACATGTGTGCAGTCCGATGTGCGGCGGGGACAGGGGAGATAGCGAAGGTCCAGCCGATCATACCAGTGCTGCATGTTAAAACAAGGGGCTGTTCTGTGATGGTTGGCCGTTAGTTCCAGTGGTGGGCGGTCAAACAGGGGGCTGTGTTGTGATGCTTGGCAGCAGCAGCAGAACCACGCCCTGTGTACCCCTTAATGCAGACCCCCCCCCCCCCCCCCCCCCTCAGTTCGTGATGTGGCCTGGGCTCTCTGGGCTAACTTCACCCCGGCGGGCTGTCAGATGTGTAGCTAGCGGTGCTAAGGGCAGGTAGGCTAGCTACAGTGGCCCCAGCAGCCCAGTGAGCACCGTGTTCGCCCCGAGGAGTGGCCTCCGGTTGGGATTCACAGGGTGACACAGTGTCACCGCCCGCCGACTGGAGCAAAGTCACCTTGTGCTCTGAATAAGTGACATCCGAGCTAACTCCCACTGCTGGTGGTGCGTGGGGCTGGTTGTTGTGTGTTATGCTAGCAGTAGGCAGCCTCCAGGCACTCAGTCCCCAGATCAGATGTATTCCTGACAACACGGCATTCCATTTGTGGGCAAATACATTTTTTAGAGAGAACATGAAAGTAATGATAAATAAGAAAGGTTTTTCACCTTCAGTCTCACAATCTAAAGAAGGTTTAATGAGATGTATTCAGTTTGTAAGACTATCATATGGATTTGAACCACACATTGGGCACATCCAAGCAGCATTAGTGCCAGCTTCCAATCCCCTGCCAGCGGTGAATAGAACAAGATTAGAATAATTACACACTCGTTTTCATTTTTCGTATTGATTTCATTCTCACTCAGATCAAACTACAGCCAGCAGCTGCCAAACCGTGGAAGTAGTTTTATTGGATGTCAATCAATGTATGACACGTCATGTGTTGGGTGACATCACCTGCCACACATTTCAGCCAATAAGAAAGATGACTTGCAATGGTCCTTGCGGGCTGAATTAAATGTATGATTAGCATCAAAACCAATCCGATCCTTGTGTTGTTTGAAAGAGTCTTTATGCCCCTCAAGGATTTCCAGCTGACTCATTCTTGGAGGTAATTATCTCAAGTAAACGTGATAATTACCATCTCATTGACACGGTCTTCGCTCGGCCCGCCCACGTAAACACACAGCTGTTTTAAGTACGGTTGCCACAGGCAGGGTCCTAATGGCGCCATGGCCATATTCTCTAGTTCTCCACGGGGCTGCCGGGACCGGTTCAAAGGGTTTCATGTTGTTTCTCATGAGCTCAGCGTTGCGTTAAAGGGCATCCAAATGTAGACTTGGGATCTCCTCTCTACAAACTCAAACAGCAGAGAACACGTCATACAGGGGGTCATGCTTTGTATGCAATCATTTGCATTTACATTTACGGCATTTAGCAGACGCTTTTATCCAAAGCGAATTACTATTAGTCCATTTGTCAGAAGAAAGAGAAACAACAATTTATCGCCGTTGGTACAGTAAGGATGTTCATAGAAATAAGTGCCAAGCACTAGAATTGCTAGGTTATCCCGTTACCCGTACACAACAAAGATAGCTAGGAAAAGATACTTCACAATAATAAATGCTATTTTTATACGATTTTTAAATGCCAGGACGTAAAACATATAATAAGTGTGTAGGTCAAGGGTATACTACTATACTACTTGAGTGTTACCACAGTACCAATTTGATCCAATACTGTTACTCTTCATGACACACTGTCCATAAGATCCTGAGTCTGGGCTCCTTAGAACATTCGTTGTCAACATCAAACCCATTTCTAACGTGACTATCTGTGCCAACAGTGTTATGAAACTCGTTAAGATGTGAATGTTGAATCCGGAAACATCTAACGCCGGTTCTGGTACCTGTGTGTAAACCCACGTTCCCGTGCTGATGGAGGCTAACCCGGGGATCTTTTTTTCCTTCCCAGCTTGGCAGGGATCGCCTGCCTCGGAGACTCCTGCCCCCTCTCTGAGCTCACCCTGGATGGGAATCCTGTAGCCCTGGAGACATGGTACAGACAGGCCGTCCTACGCTGTGTGCTCACCTCAAACAGCTGGACATGAAGCGGATCACAGTAAGGCTCCCCCCTGTGTGTTGGTGTCCCCCTAGTGGTCACCCTAGCACCGTACCACGCCAGTCACGACCCAAACCATAACACCCCCCACGGACACTAGAGCGGTGGCTGGGCGCTGCTGCTGCACGTCGGTTGCGCTGGTAACGGTAATTAAATGACGGTTATTAAACGGTAAAGGTTCTGCATTTATACAGCGCTTTTCTTACCAGTGGCTGCTCAAAGTGCTTAACAATACTGCCTAACATTCACCCATTCATACACACATTCACAAATGACACTGGCGGTGTCAACCACGCAAGGTGACAGCCAGCTCGTCAGGAGCAGTGAGGGTGAGGTGGGGGGGGGATCGAACTAGCAACCTTCCGGTTGCCAGTCAACCCGTTCTACCTCCACTACCGTGGTACTACTTTGATTGTTAATAAATACTGTTGCAGAGCTGCGGTCTGATGTTTTATCTATTTGTGCTCTCTACGTTCTTCTCTGGGAACGTCTGACTGATGTCCTCATGGTCTGTCCCGACGGGCAGCGTCTGAGTCAAGGCAGGTTTCTATCTGTAGCCCTTAACACATTTAGAGTTTCAAAGAGCTCGTTCTGCATTATACATGCTTATAATACACATTATACATGCAAATTCATACATGCTTCAAGAGGTTTGCCTTCAAACGAGCAAGAAAATAAATCCTAAAAGCGACAGGGAAAAGCATTGCGCATGGTCGTAGTCAAACCGTTAGTATGTTAGTATCTTTATTAATTCCTGTCTAATTTAAACAAAGTTACATACATTACGACCTTTTAGATTTGGGTTCTTTGTGTGACTGCACCAACCCCATCTCCACGAGTTTACTTAAATCTATGCTGTAATATGGCTGCAGGGGAACTTGCTGCTCATTGGGCTTTGAAGATGAAGATTTGTCTCTTCCACTGTAATATTGAACACTCGCCTCCGGCAGTCCGTTGGGTCAGGATTACATTGTTTGAGATGGAAATCAATCTCTGCCTGTCATCCGATTTCCTATTATTTATGAATGATTTGAGAGCAGTGGTGCCAGTGTGCAGGCTAGTGAACTAGCTCCCTGGCACCTGGTTTATGAGCGCAGTATGGATTATTTCAGAAGCTAACTTAGAGGTTAGCCCTGTATGTAGCTTGAGGCTGTTCATGGCTGCTGCTGCTGCTCTTCTATTAGGAAGTGACACGTAGCTATATACAATGTATTATCATCAATATTAGTAAAAATAACATTAGTATAATAATAATTGATCCGTCCAGGCTAGCAGCTAGCCTGTATTGATCGAGTCTGGCAGGGGAGCCCCCTCCAGCGCTCATCTGGCACTCTCAGATTGTGTCGGCAGCAGCAGTGTTGCATTCTGGGAGCTAAGTGCTTGCTTAGCTGCTGGGTAAAATTGATACCCAGACCGAAACCCAGACAGATTATCATGCGATGCTGCGGGCTGGTGTGAGCCGCTCGCTCTCTCTGTGATGCGTCATGCCTGCCCTAGCGGTGGACAGTGTGGATGGACGCACCGCATCTGAGGTCTCTGTCTGTCTGTTTGTCTGTCTGTCTGTCTGTCTCTGTCTATGTGTCTCTCTCTCTCCGTGTCTCTCTCTCTGTCTCTGTCTCTGTCTCTCTTTCTCTCTCTCTCTCTCTCTCTCTCTCTCTCTCTCTCTCTCTCTCTCTCTCTCTCTCTCTCTCTCTCTCTCTCTCTCTCTCTCTCTCTCTCTCTCTCTCTCTCTCTCTCTCTCTCTCTCTCTCTCTCTCTCTCTCTCTCTCTGTGTTATGAATGGAGCGCGGGTCTGATTGTACCGTCTGTCTGTTGCAGGACGAGGAGCGGCGTATGGCTGCTGTCCAGGCTCGGAGAGAGGACGAGAAGAAGAAGGAGACGCACAAGCAGGCGGTTCATAAGGTAGCGTCCCCTCCCCCCCCCCTCTGTTAGGATCCATTAACCAGGAGAGGTAGCTTGTGAATTGATTTAACCACTGGGGCCGCATCAATCCTGCTCTTCACCGTATGTCTTGTTATGTGGATGTTGATGGTAGCTATGAGTTGGCAGGTAACAGGTTCCAGTGATCTTTAGAGGTAACAGGTCCCAGTGACGAGTTAGAGGGAACAGGTCTCCAGTCTTCAGAAGGTCCCAGCTCAGTTATGGAACACAACGTTACATGTTGTGACATGTTGCGTCTAAAATCCACTGCATGCTTTTAGCTCGTCATACGCATTAGAATTATAGCAACTGTGTGTTACCAATCGGGCGGTAACTAATCTATCTGACCTTCTAATCCTGCCTTTTGGAACGTTTTGAATCTGAATCTGCTCTCTAAAGCATTTTGCAGCTTTTTTTGTGGGGGTTGTGGTCAACGACTCTGGTCTGTGGTTTGTCGGATCTGGTCCACATACAGGACTGCCATAGCAGTGGGGCGCAGATCCGGCCATGATGCCTCATGGTTCATTGTGAGATTGTAAGGAATGATCTTTGAAATCGGCTGCAGCTTCACCGTCCTCCTCCTCCGTTGCCCGTGCCGGTGTCACGGGAGGACTCCCTGCTGTGAAGAGCAGAGCTCCTGTCTTTGTCCGGCCAGATGATTAATAACCCGGTGGGGGGATGTTACAGGAAGGTTACGTGCTAACGAGAGGTTGCAGCTCAAAGGGTCTCTCTTTGTATTTCCTCTTCACACAATAAGAAGTATACTGGTCCGCATATGAGCGTGTGGATGTTTGGTGTTAGTCTAAGGGTGTTTGGTGAGCTTGTTCCACTGAATATGCATGCATATAGTGCGTGCATGTAGTGCGTGCATAGCGTTCAGCAGAGCTGGTACCTTGTTGACGTATGGACCAGGCTTGTGTGCTCATTGTCTCACTGCAACAGAAAGTGATATATTATGGGATGTATGTTTCCTCAGCTTGGGATTTACAGTGGCTGACTCACTCAGCCCCAGACCCCTGTATCTGGTAGGGGCGCATTCCAAACCTCAACCTTTCGAAACCGAACGTTGAATTATTTGAGGGGAAAATGGGCAGAAGCAACATTCGTCTCCTGGTGAAGGGAGGGAGAGCAGCTGTACACCAGAGGAAAGGCTGCAGTCGACCGCAGTACAGAGGGAAACAGATCTTTTTGACTTGTGCCAGGCCTTTTTTTTTCTCCCATAATCCCTTGCTCCAGTGGTGCTGGCTCTGAGAGAGGACAGGTCCGGTCCGGTTGTATTGTTACATGAACAATACTGCAGAGGAGTCACATGACGTAAAGGGGACATTTGAAAGAGGAAAGCTGGGATGATGTGCAGCTTTCAGGTGTCCCAGGGAATCTGGTTCACACACAGTTCAGCATCGGCTTAACGGAAAAAAGAAACCAAAAATAGTCTATTTTTGTGTTTGATACAGACAGCTTTGGTTTGCGGTGTGCATTCTTCTTCAGAGGACTGTCATCTGAAACCTGCTTTGTCCCCTTTGTTTCTTTGTGTGTGCGTGTGTATGTGTGTCTGTGTGTGTCGGTGCATGTGTGTGCGAACGTGCTCGTCTGTGTGTGAACGCGTGTGTCTGTCTGTGTGTGTGTGTGTGTGTGTGTGTGTACGTGTGTGTCTGCATGCATGTGTGTTTGTACGTGTGTGCGTATGCGTGCGTGCGTGTGCGTGCGGTTGTCCCTCCAGGAGAAGCGGCGGCTGGCCATCCGTAATGCGGCCCAGCAGTGGGAGGGGGTCCGGGCCAGCCTGGAGCCCCCCCCTCCCAATGGAGCCAAGGAGGAGGTCAGTCCGGAGAACAGCCCCGCCCACAGCCCCGCGCAGACCAATGGCATCGCCCAGGAGCCCTCCCCGGACGAGCCAAAGTAAGGAGCGGCGTCTTCGCTCACCCAGCTAGCCGTCGCAGGTAGCGGTAGCCCAGTCGCTCGTTGGCATGACGACGGTCAGTCGTCATGCCAACGAGCGACTGGGCTAGCGGTAGCTCACCCAGCTGTAGCTCACCCAGCTAGCTGTCGTGTGTCGCGGTAGCTCACCCGCTCGTTGGCATGGCGACGCTTAGTCGTCATGCCAACGAGCGACTGAGCATGCGGGTGGTCACACCCCGCTAGTCGTCGTGTGTAGCGGTAGCTCAGTCGCTTGCTGCCATGACGACGGTCATCATACTTTTGTTACCGGGATGTGATGCAGTCACTTCCCATGTTGTTGTCCTTCTCCCATCAATGGCTGGTAAAGTCTTACTGGTTTGTGTGGGAATATATCAAAGTTAAATGAAAGGTTTTGCCATCAAAC
This sequence comes from Gadus macrocephalus, assembly GCF_031168955.1. NCBI lineage: Eukaryota > Metazoa > Chordata > Actinopteri > Gadiformes > Gadidae > Gadus > Gadus macrocephalus. Next base: position 22,949,990 of record NC_082395.1, on the reverse strand, counting down.
ATCTGTATGCGAAACTGCTGATTTAAATGCATTCTGGTGTGTGCTGCTGAGAGAATATTGTGGTTAAGTGATCTTTTCTGTCAGGCGGGTCAGCCCCCTGTCAGGACCCGAGAAGCCCACCATCGCCAGTGAGAACCGACTCCGCGTGACCAGCCGTCCCAACAGCCCCCGAGACCCCAAGTAAGACCCCACGCACACGCACATACGTACATGCAAATTTATGTACACACACACACACACACACACACACACACACACACACACACACACACACACACACACACACACACACACACACACACACCTACCAACGCACGCACCCACGCACACAGATACACACACAACACACACACACATACTCATACGGAGTTTATTGTTGCATTGTATTGTTGCATATCGTGTCAGAGGGAAACAATTTGTTTTGCCGGTCGTGGCTACAAATGGAATAAACCACAGCGTATTGTGACTCTCTCCTTGGTTTGGTTTCTAAACAAATAGCGTAACATGAGTTAACACATCTGCAGAGGGGGATATTTGTTATAGTGGATCCATTCTGTCGACAATATATTCACGGGAGACCCATGTGTCACAAACACTAATGTTTTGTTCTAGCCGGTTGTGCTGCTTAGCCTAGCCGCCATCAAACTGTCATCATCACCACTGCTAAGTGGAGTGGGGTCTGCCATGCGGTCGTCCATTGTTGTCTTCTAACATGTTGTGATCTTTTTTATAGTTATCACTGAGTGGACAAACTGTGAGTAACCTTCAGAAAGTACAACCCATTAGCCACATGCAATGTTGTAGTGGGTTTATATTAATACACGTGCTTCAGGCCATTGTGGCTCAACAAAAGGCCTTCAGCGGAACTACTGAGAGACGGAGTTGCAGGGAGACAGTATGTTTCTCTGAGCAGTGTGATGGAACATGAGATCAAGTGTGAAGCTGTGACTACTGCGTGCAATTGCTGTAGTGCAGCTCCTAGACACACACAGTCTATCAGCTGGGGATGGACTCAAACATAAGACACCAAGCTGAGGGGGCATCATTCACATGCTCAGTCTGCTAGTTGGAGAGTTCATGCATTTATATATATATGTATAAATATAGAAATATTTGTATCATTATCTTATTATCTGATTTAATCTCTGCTTATCCTGACTGTTTGATGAGTTGATGAAATACACCATTGATTCAAGGGGTACGGCTCGCAAAACATTTTCATCCTCCATTCCAATTGTAACTATTGCAGCAAGACTAGAAGCATCCATCTTCCACTGTTCTATAGAGATAGCGCTGTTATTTACGCTGTGTAGGAACATTGTATTAAACGTGGGTACAGGAGCCCTGTTAGTGCCTCTGTGATACACAGCCCACGGGGTGCGCCTTGGCGTAGTAAAGTACCTTTTGTTCCACTCCTCCATAGTCCTCCAGGTTCCGCTGGCTCCAGTCTGTCATCCTCGCGTCACACGGCTGATGTAGGAGTGATGAACCTCCTCTGCTAGCTGTGAATTCACTGACACGATATCTAGAACTCATCTCGTCAGGTTTATCTAGACAGGGTAATGGAACAGAGGACTTGGCAGCTCGGCCGTCCAAACTTGCCAAACCATTATTGCTTCTCTGGAAAGTGGCCAATGGAGGAAACACACCTTCACTCCACGTTTCAGGGTCAGTCTCTGGGAGGGGCCAGTGGAGGTCACACCCTCCGCACCTAAGGGTTTATTTCTCGATGGTCTCAGAGACAGAAATCCTTGCCAACATCTAAACCTAGACGATACGTTCTCAATCGTTTGGTATTGATTCATAGCGATGGTGACGTCTTCGTGCACCATCTGATTGTTGTTATTGGTGTTACTTGTGTGTCGTCAGGGCAGCGCAGCACCTGGTAATGGTTTTGGTTTATGTCAGCATTCCAAAGTCGTTCCAGTTTATAGTTGCTGACGCTGCATTAACCACTGTAACTCCCTCATGGCTAAAGAAAAAATGGTAACCACAGCGAAGAGTGTGTGTGCGTTTTTGTGTGTCTGTGTGTGTGTGTGTGTTTGTGTGTGTGTGTGGGTATGCGTTTGTGCCATGGTGCGTGTGTGCACGTGTGTGTGTGTGTGTGTGCCTTGGTGCCTAGGTGTGTGTGTGTGTGTGTGTGCCTGTATGTGCTTGTTTTCTTTCATGTTGATGGACTGCATCCTTAATTCGTGTGTAGGTGTATCAGAGTTTGTGAGAACCTTCTCGGAGAGCAGAACGGTACATCGATGGCGTCACACCGTAACTAAAGTGTAGATTCCACCACATGGGCACACACTGTGTTGAGGACCTGAGATCCAGAGAGATGCTGCTCATTGGGTTTCCTTTTCAAGAGGGAAACGGATGAAAGGCATTGAGAGTATCGAGGCTCAGATCCTGAGCCATCGGTTCGCCAGCGTCGCTGTCGGAGCTTCCAGCGCTCCAGGGAGAGGATTATGTTGTTCCACAGAATTCCGTAAAGCTCTTCCTTTTTGGGCTGGGGGGGGGGGGTCGCTGAAAATAGCCTCTAACTGAATGATGATATCACAGCGGCGGGATCCATTTCCATCCTCCAGACTCCTAATCCCATCTCCTATGTCTCCTCTTGTGTCCGTTTGTCTCCTCGTTCCTCTATTAGGTGGTCCTCTTCAAGAGGAGCTCTGGCCTGGCCGTCCGTCATGGTGGGGAGGGGGGGTAAGGTGTAGAGTGTGTGTCTGGCTCATTTCCAGGGGTTTCACCTGGTTTGACTTGACTAGGGTCTCTGTGTTTTTGTGCGTCGTCTCCCCGTCCTGCCGTCCAACCGGCCCTGGGTCACTGGAGGCCTTAGCCGAGATAGATCTGTGGTGTGGCGGTCCCCATTACTAGGGGGAGATTCTTAGTCCGGTGTCTGACAGATAGAGCTGGACAGAAGACCGCCATCTTTTGCCATCGTGTCCTTATCATAGGAACCCATTAGTGATACTTCAGTTTTAAACGCTTTAATCTTTAAATACAAAACAAAAGACATTGTACACTCATTTCCGCCTTCTCATGGATTCTGGAAGTGTCCTTGTGTCATCGATAGTCCTGAAGAAAAAGAACCATTAGGGTGACAAGCCAACACGGTTTTACTCAATAGACTAATGCCTCTGCTCTCAGGCTGTGCTGCCACACACACACACACACACACACACACACACACACACACACACACACACACACACACACACACACACACACACACACACACACACACACACACACACACACACACACACTGTGGTGGTCTGACCTGGCGCTGACCGGGTCCCCAGGCTGGTCGTCTGCGTGTCACTCCGGCGCGGTGGGCCGGTTCAGGGCCTGATGTCAGGAGGTTCTCATGGGCCTCCAGCTTATGATGTAAGGGGAGAGGATCAGACCGGCCCAGGAATTCTCCCTCCTCTGGGCTTTGGTTTTAATCATCACAGAGCCGGCCTCTTCCTCGGTGCACTTCAACGGCTCAATTCAGAATCTGGGGATCCAGTCTGAACTAATTAAAAAATATATATATATTTCTTTTTTTTGTATAACATTCTAAGGAATTCCCTCATGATAGCTGCATGAATACTAGTTTTAAATCAATGAAATCAACCTCACCTGGCCGAGTCTGATTAGACTCCGGGTTGCTGGGTGAGGCTGCATACCTGTTGCACATTGAGTATCAGTGTGCAAAGGTGGTTAAACCAGCCATCTCCACACGCACTTGCACAAACACCTTGCAGCAAATTAACTGCTCAATTATTTCGGAATCGAATCCTCATTTTAAACAAGAGCCACTTTCATTCCCGTTTGTCATTCGCTGGCCCCGGTAGCTCTGCCCCTCAGAAGGTGTGTTCACCTGAGGCCGTCCCCATCTCACCCCGGGTTCAGCTCCGGGGGAGACAGAGGGGAGAGTGTTCCTGAGAGCGGCTCTCTCTGGGAGATTATGTTTACAGAGAGGTGGGCCTTTGCAAACATGGCTCAGTTACACATCACTCTCAGTCTCAGTCTCACTCTCACTCTCCCTCTCTCTCCTGGTCTTGGCATTTCTTCTGCTTACAGGCTTGAGCTTATGCACCTGTTTACCTCTGTCTCCCTCCCTCTCTTTTGCTGTCTCTCTCTCCCGCCCTCTTTTGCTCTCTCTCTCTCTCTCTCTCTCTCTCTTTTGCTCTCTCTCTCTCTCTGTTGCTGCCGTCTCTCTCTCTCGCTCCCTATCTCTCTCTCTCTCTCTCTCTCTCTCTCTCTCTCTCTCTCTATCTCTCCCGCCCTCTTTTGCTCTCTCTCTCTCTCTTTTGCTCTCTCTCTCTGTTGCTGCCGTCTCTCTCTCTCTCGTTCCCTATCTCTCTGTCTCTCTCTGTCACTCTCTCTCTCTATCTCTCTCTCCCCCTCTCTCTCTCTCTCTTGCTCTCTTGCTCTCTCTCTCTCTCTCTCTCTCTCTCTCTCTCTCTCTCTCTCTCTCTCTCTCTCTCTCTCTATCTCTCTCTCATTCTCTCTCTCTCTCTCTCTCTCTCTCTCTCTCTCTCTCTCTCTCTCTCTCTCTCTCTCTCTCCCTCTCTCTGTCATTCTCTCTCTCGCTGCATCTCTCTCTCTCAGCCGGGGTCTAGCTCTCAGAAGGTGGGACGGGGATGGCGTCAAACGGGGACAGGGTCCCGGGCTGGGGGGGGTCCCATGGGGTCCCGGGCATCTGATCTCTCTGTATGCCCGGCGGCGGTCCCCTGAGCGTCATCAGACTCTGAGGGCCTCTCTCTGGGACCGGTCCTCAGCACCGGTCTCACGACTCTCTTATCGGGCCGGGGCGGGGGGTCAGCTTCTGGCCGGGCCGTGGAGGGTGTCCTGCCAGGAGACCAGCAGGGGACCCGGGGAACAGGGGCCCCACCAGGGGGCCACTTCGTGTTTCTTTAGCCTCATGAATGGTCGCTGTCTCTTGAGGCCATGTGGAGGGCTGGATGTGGGCTCCATTGATAGGCCTGTGATGGAGCAGTGCTCCATTGATAGGCCTGTGATGGAGCGGTGCTCCATTGATAGGCCTGTGATGGAGCAGTGCTCCATTGATAGGCCTGTGATGGAGTACTGCTCATTGATAGGCCTGATGGAGCAGTGCTGCAATGATAGGCCTGGTTGTGGATCAGTGCTCCATTAATAGGCCTGATGGAGCGGTGCTCCATTGATAGGCCTGATGGAGCGGTGCTCAATTGATAGGCCTGTGATGGAGCGGTGCTCCATTGATAGGCCTGTGATGGAGCGGTGCTCCATTGATAGGCCTGTGATGGAGCGGTGCTCCATTGCTCCAGTGTTTGCGTGTGTGTTTGTGTGCTTCAATGCGTGTGCCTGTGCGCGCGCGCGTGTGCTCGTGTTCACTCCTGCGTGTGTGTGTGTGCTCGTGTTGACCCCACCCCGGTGTGTTTGTGCGTCTCCCCCAGGCTCCTGGAGGCCGGCTCCACGGTGCAGATCCTGTCGCTGTCGGAGCAGCACCTGGCGGAGCTGGACGGGGACACGCTGCGGCTGGTGGGCCCCGGGGCCCTGGAGGCCCTGGAGCGCGGCTGGGGCGCGCAGACCGCTGGCGCCGTCTGCACCATCACCTTCCGCTACGTCCAGTTCGACGCCATCGTGCCCACGCTGCCCCGCATACGAGTCAAGTTCCCCAACCTCACGGTGAGGGTGGAGGTCTGCAGCCCGGGGTCAGGGTCCTGGGGTCAGGAGTCAGGGTCCTGGGGAGGGAGGTCAGGGTCCTGGGGTCAGGGGTCTAGGTCCTGGTGTTAGGGGTCAGGGTCCTGGGGAGGGAGGTCAGGGTCCTTGTGTCAGGGTCCTGGGGCCAGGGGTCAGGGTCCAGGGGTCAGGGTCCTGCACCCCAAGGTCAGGCCCCTGGGGTCAGGGTGTTCAGGGTCCTGGGGTCAGGGTGTTCAGGGTCCTGGGGTCAGGGTCCTGAGGTCAGGGTCCTGGGGTCAGGGTCCTGGGGAGGGTGTTCAGGGTCCTGGTGAGGGAGGGCCTGCTCACACAGTCCAAACTGAGGTCTTACACACTTACACACTCCTCACATCTATTCATGCTTTCTATTGCCCCCCCCCCAGCACCTGGTCTTCATGGAGACCAACCTGAGCCGGCTGGTCCAGCTGGCGGCTCTGGCCCAGCTTAGGCGGGTGGAGCAGCTCACCATCCACCCCGAGGGGAACCCGGTGGCCAGCCTGGCCCTGTGGCGCCCCTTCCTCATCTACCGCCTGCACCACTTCAACCTGCAACGCCTCAACGGCCTGGAGGTAGGTCCTCTACCACCTGGAGGTAGGTCCTCTAAGGACTGGAGGTAGGTCCTCTAGCACCTGGAGGTAGGTCCTCCAAGGACTGGAGGTAGGTCCTCTACCACCTGGAGGTAGGTCCCTTAGACCTGGATGTAGGTCCTCCAAGACCTGGAGGTAGACCTTAGACCTGGAGGTAGGTCCTTTAAGGACTGGAGGTAGGTCCCTTAGACCTGGAGGTAGGTCCTCTACGGCCTGGAGGTAGGTCATCTAAGGCCTGGAGGTAGGTCCTCTAAGCACTGGAGGTAGACCTTAGACCTGGAGGTAGGTCCTCAGACCTGGAGGTAGGTCCTCTAAGGCCTGGAGGTAGGTCCTCTAAGCACTGGAGGTAGACCTCAGACCTGGAGGAAGGTCCTCTTAACCTGGAGGTAGACCTTAGACCTGGAGGTAGGTCCTCTTAGACCTGGAGGTAGGTCCTCTTGACCTGGAGGTAGACCTTAGACCTGAAGGTAGACCTTAGACCTGGAGGTAGGTCCTCTTAGACCTGGAGGTAGGTCCTCTTAGACCTGGAGGTAGGTCCTCTTAGACCTGGAGGTAGACCTTAGACCTGGAGGTAGGTCCTCTTAGACCTGGAGGTAGGTCCTCTACCACCTGGAGGTAGGTCCTCTAAGGCCTGGAGGTAGGTCCTCTAAGCACTGGAGGTAGACCTTAGACCTGGAGGTAGGTCCTCTAAGGCCTGTAGGTAGGTCGGAATGAGTTTGTCGCTCTGCGTTCTTTGACTCTACTGCCTCTAGTGGCGCTGCAGCAGTACTGCGGTCCCCACCTGGATTCCTAGGGTATCCTGAAAACAATAACTCTGTGCGTGTATTTCTAGCAGTGTAGTACGTCGAATATTCCAGCGACGGGGCATGTGTGGGTGTGACCGCGCGTCCTGACGTCTGTCTGTTTGAGTCCTGACTTCCGTCCGTCTGTCCCCAGGTGACCATGAATGATGTCATAGCGGCAGAGCGAGTGTTCGGGACCCTGGGTCTGGTGGCCGCCACCGAGACGCCGCGCTGCCGCCTGCTGCTGCTGCTGGAGGAGTCCCGGTGAGTCAGGAGCCTCCTACCTCCTAGGGCCCTACTGCCTACCATCCTACCTCCTACCCTCCTAGGGCCCTGCTTCCTACCATCCTACCCTCCTAACCTCATACCCTCCTAACCTCATACCCTCCTACCCTTCTACCCTCCTACCCGCCTACCCTCCTAGTTACCCTCCTACCATCCTACCCTCCTACCCTCCTAGGGCCCTACTGACCTACCCTCCTACCATCCTACCTCCTTCCATCCTACTCCCCTACCCTCCTACCCTCCTCCACCTTAACACCCTACTGCCTACCCTCCTTCCCCCCTACCCTCCTACCACCCTACCCTCCTTCCCTCCTTCCCTCCTACCCTCCTACACTCCTACCCTCCTTACCTCCTACCCTCCTACACTCCTACCCTCTTACCCTCCTACCCTCCTACCTCCTACCCTCCTTCCACCCTGAGCAAACACTCTGTCTCTACAAACCCAGTGTTGCGTGTGGAGGCCCGTCTGTCTGAGTGTGTGAACGGGAGCGTTGTGTGAGCGTGAGAGTTGTGTTTACATAGCGCTCTATATGTTCACTTAACCTGTGCTGAGAAAGGGTTCAGCGTGTAAACACGGCTGAGTTGGAACACAGCCAGGTGGCTCCCTCCTTCTGTATAACAACCTCTCACCGTACGACCCCGTCGCAGACATTATGACACGATCACAGAGCAATGTGCTGATCCTCGTCTTCACCGAGCCAACCCCGCCACTACGACCCTGAACCTCGGCTGATCATGCGATCAACACCATGAGTGTGTACGCGTTTGTCTTTGTGTGTGTAGCCATCTGGGCCCAAGGACCTGCGTGCGTGTGTGCGCACGTTTGTGTGTGTGTGTGTGTGTGTGCGTGCACTTGTGTGTGTGTTTGTGTGAGCGGGAGCAACACAACACGTGGCCCACATGTTCCGGGTGCTAGTCCTGATGTGTGTCAGGATATGGGTGTGGAAGGCATTCCTCTCTGACTCCAAAAGCACTTAGAACGTCACTCAGAGGCCGCCTGTCACAGCCTCGACAGACAGGAGAGAACACTGAGGAGCTGCCTGCTCTCACACACACGCACGCAATAACGCACGCACACACGCACGCATGCACACACAATGCACATGCACACACAAACGCTGATGGGACAACACGCACCAGTAAACGCACACACACACTGCCACACTGCCACACAAACACACAGACACACAGACACACAGAAACACACACACACACACACACAAACACACAAACACACACACACACACACACACACACACACACACACACACACACACACACGTGCACACGTGCACACTTGCATCTTAATATTTAAAAGGTATAATTACATTAATTGCTATAATGTGATTATATTACATCATGTATGTTATTATACTATAATTACATAATAGTGTTCAATCGTTAAAACAGCGTTTTTCTCCCCTCATAGACACTTTGTGTATTCAGAGGTCAGTAGAAAGAGAAGCTCTGGCCTGAGAGCTGTCGTGTCTCGGACACACTGCAGTAAAGTGATCCCTTCTCTGCATTACTGACAAAGAACCCTAACGACGGATAATCAGCAGGAATAAACAAGAGCCCAGGCAGCACGGCCCCGTGGCCCCTCTCTGGGGCCCCTCTCGGTGGCCCCCGCACCCAAACAAAAAGAAAGAATGGTGTCCCCAGCGCACATCTCCCTCACGCTCACCCCCACCCGCCCCCCGCACCCTCTTACCCCCACCGGGCAGACGCGCAGTCGTCTGTGCACACCCACACATGTACACACCAACATATGCACACGCCCACACATGTACCAACACACACATGCACACACCAACACATGTCCACACCCACACTTGTAAACACACCCACACACACGTACACACATGCACAAACATACACACACACACGTACACACCCACGCATGTACATGCATACAAAACCGACATGAGTGCTATCTTCCATTCACATCCTTCCTTAGTGTTACCTTCCTCTCATTTCCGCACTCTCTTCTTCTTACTCACGCACACGCACGCATACGCACGCACACGCACACACAAACACAGAGCTGAACCAAAGGGAGTCAACGCTGTCTCCTCATGTCCTTCGTTCCTTCCTCTCCTCTGACGCGGAGGAGACCTGCTGAGGAAAACAGACGCACATACATACACACGCAAGCATGGACCTACACAAGCACACTCATGCAAACACACAAATACACACGCACACACAAATACACACGCACACACAGGCATGGTCATGCATACATGCACACACACACGCACACACAGACATGCGTCCACACACAAACACACACAGGCGCGTGCACACACAGGCACTCACAAACAGACATTAGCTGCTCGGACAACATAAACACTAGAGTGTGTAAAGAGTTTATTTGGCAGCGGGCCGGCTGTCATCGTGTCAGTCTGCACACACGATGTGGCGTCCAGGCGTGCTGCCGCGGCGTCTCCAACCCGCCGCTCCTCCAATCCGTCTGGGCAGGATCCCTTCGTCCTGCTGGAGGAGGAATGAATGCAATTAAAGTTTGATTGTGTTTTGTTTTCTGGGAAATACTTTCGTGGCCCGGTAATCCGGTGCGGTTATTACAGACGTCTGAAGAGCCAGCGTTGTGTGGCCTCGCTCTCTCTCTTTTGTCTGTGACTATGGGTGTGTTCGAAACCGCGTACTTGCTTACTACTCCTACTAACTATGACGTCAAATTGAGTAAGCGAGAACTTAGTAAGCGAGTTTAGGTAAGCGAGTAGTATCCGAATGTCTTCTACTTCCGGAAAGATTTTGAGTAAGCATCGCTAGCTTACTAGACGTACTAAACTGCCCCAGAATGCACTGCGTCTATTCAAAAGAACAGTGGAAGCAATGGCGCTAAACGGGGAGCCGCAGCAGCAGTGCTTTTAATAATTGTTTAACAATTGTTTTAACATATCACCGCAAATCCTTAGGTTGAAGGTGTACTGTGACGTTAAATGTGACGTTTATATATTTATTTATAATGTTTATTAACGGCGCCCGGTCGGTAGGTTATTGACACGTCATTTGATTCACGTCATCTGAGGTGGTTAAGTAAGGACGGTCTTCTGAACGTCGATTACTCAAATGGATTACTCAATCATTATTTAAGGATTCGAGAAGTAAGCCAAATATTTAGTAGGTAGTAAGCAGTAAGCAAGTAGGCGGTTTCGAACACACCCTATCTCTCTCTCTCTTTTCCTCAACTCTTCCCTTTTCTTCCTCTCTCTCTCTCCTCATTGGTCCATCACCTTGGCCCCTCCCCCCCTGGCAGGAAGCGGCAGCTGCAGTTTCACCTGGAGGGGCGTGGCCGGCGGCCGGGCCAGAGCCCAGAGGAGCTGAGGGAGAACGGGAAGCTGCTGGGGGAGGGGCTTAGCCGGGCGCTGTTCAACTACCCGTGCCGGGACGGTGCCAGCGACAGCTCCGAGGTCCGTCACGCCACGCACGCCTAAACACCACCCAAACACCACCTAAACACCACGCAAAGACTGCCTGAACACCACCTAAACACCACCCAAACACAAACTAAACACCACCGAACCATCGGCCACACACCACCCAAACCCCACCCAATCTCCACTCAAACACCACCCAATCACCAACCAAAGACCACCCAAACACCACCACTCACGACCTTAACATCAGCCAATCACCACCCAAACACTACCCAAACACCACCAAATCACAACCTAAACACAACCCAATCACCTCCTAAACACCGCCCAAGCAACACAAAAACACCACCTAAACACCACACAATCACCACCTAAACACCACCCAAACAGCCCTAAAACACCAAGCACCCTCGACCCCTTCATCAGATACGTTCGTTCTCATCCTCTGCAGCTCGTTAGAGGAGGCTCTCGTCTGGGTCTGAGTGCTTTGCTAACGTGTGGTTTCGCTCTTGCCCTCAGGAGGGCGCTGTGGAGCCGTCGGAGCGTGCCGCCAACACCCAGCAGTACCTGCAGGAGCTGGTCCAGCGGGCGTCCGACACCCACCTGAAGGGAGAGGCGCTGCACAAGCTGTGGCCCTCCCTGTTTGTGGAGATGGTGAGGGACTGCGTGTTGGACATGAGGGACCGGCCGTCCTACCGCCAGGCCTGCCTCCTCAGACTGTCCCACAGCAAGTGAATGGGGCCAGCCATGTGGAGCCATACATCAACACAGAGACACACACACACACACACACACACTGACTGTAACATACACAAATGACACAGAGAGACACACACAGGGAGACACAGACACGAAGAGACACACACACACACAAACACCAAACACACACGGAGAGACACACACACACACGTACATAAATACGCACACACACACACTGACTGTAACATACACAAACAACACAGAGAGACACACGGGGAGACACACACAGACACTTCAGACACACGCACACGCACACATAATGACTGTAACACACACAGACACACACACAGCGACTGTAACATACACAAACGACAACACAACGCATGCACACACATACACAACACCAAACACAAAGCAAACAGGCATTCAAGAATAAGTCGTGCTTGCCAACGTTATCCGGACCGAAACACGTCGTCATGTGGTCACTCATTAGCCATTCACGTCTCTGGAAGCAGAGGATTATCTCCGCTTGTGTATTTGCGGCCGAAGCCTGGAGATGGTAGCAGAGAGAATGTTCTGAAGACCGCCCAGCGTGCACGTCTTGTCTGAATGTACGTCCTCACGCGAAGAAACCGACCGTCATCGGCGCTTTGATTCCTGTCCCGTATCTGGTGCTCTGCAACACCTCATGCACCTGGGAAGCCTTCAGAGAGGGACCAAGTTTTACACCATCATAACCCCTGTCCTGTCCCCCTCTCCCCTGAGACTAACATCACTGCTCCGTGTCTTAACTCGGCCCCCCACATCTCTCCCTCGTCTCTCATTCCCCCATGCGTCTCTCACTCCCTCTGCCTGACGACAGGACCTATAACTCCTATATCCTTTGTTGTTTTTCTGTTTCTTTGATGACCTCTTTGTGTGATTTTCTGTATGTATTTAGGATTAAACTATTCCCTGTCACATGTGATTATCTGCTCTCCCTTAAAGATGATAACAAGTGACTAGAGCAGGGCTTTCATTGGTGGATGAATTGAAATGTCCGTTGGTCAATTGGTTTAACGCTCTCCTTTCAAATGGTAGAGGAACAGGTGAGATATCCGTTTAGCTCATCCCTGTACGCGGTCCTGCATTCAGCTGCTGTCAGGCCTGATGAGTTGAACCGAGTGCGATTGCGAACCTTTGAATGCTGTGAATGCAGAGCCTCCGTGTCGGTTTCAACTCATCGTTTCCGCTCTTTCGAGCAAACGTCTTCTGACAGGATGTCACGTCGGAGCCGCAACCTTATTCACACCTCACAGAGCACGGAGGCCCGCAGAGGGCGGGGATGGAGGTGGTGGTGGTGGTGGGGCAGGGGGATAACCTGCATGCTGGTTCCCTGCCCTGCACTGGGAGGAACGGCCTCCATGAGGGTCCTCTGGTTGGGTAGGGAGCCCAGGCCTGGAATAACCCCCTGAGGCTCTGCAGATCTCCTCCGTTCTCCACCTGGTTCTCCTCAACCCTGTTCTGGAGCCTGAAGAACGTGTCCTCTATTAAACGGTATTTGGGTTAGAGTGCTTTTACTGTTTAAAGATGAAGTTTGAAATAGGAATTTAAAAAGGGGTACAAAGTGGGTGTTTTTTCCCCCCACTTTCAAAAGGAAGCGAACACAAATCAAAAACATCAGGAGTCGACAACTTGAGATGCATGAAATTGTGTTCCCTATTTATACTAGCAGAGAGACAATTTAACAGTACAGACTCTGAGATGAGGCGTTTCTCAATAACAGCATACAGTATGTTCGATCAGTGTTCGATCAGTCAAGTTGACTCAATGTTTCATGGGGACGTTTTCAGGAGGTAGGTAAATGACCTTCAGGACTAAGTAGATCACTTGCTCCTCTTGACCACTGTCACCACTGAAGAGGTCCTGATGATAAAATCCCACCCCCTGTTCCCAGAAGTGAACCAGTCTGTTCGAGGAGCTGCAGTTAATGGCTGCTGGTGGTGATAACATCAAGAGCCTGTGGTTCTGTGGCAGTGTGGTGAGAGTGGAATGCTCTCAGAGTGCAGGTAGCCACATATTACTCCTCGGTGAATGAGAATGTCACAAACTATTTAATCCAAACAAAGGGATAAACGTAAGTGTTATCCCACCCAATTAGTTTTGGTCCTGTATCATGTGTTTAGACAAAGTCCATAAGGGACTATGATCTATTCTGATCCTCTTTGAAAACCGTTCAATGAAGGACGTCCTGAAACTCAAACCTGTTCTGGTACAAATGTGTTCTTTAATCTGGTATCTGGGCCAGAAACAGAGACACACACACACACATGGGTTTGCCTTGAAGGGACGTCTGCACAGAGGGGGAGTAAACACATTGACATGCTTTGTTGTATTTTAACTCCTGTTGCCTGGGAAACGGTTCTGCTGGTATACATTTCATGTTGGCATCGGCCCCCGCAGGGAACTTGTTGAATCAGAGTCAACCTAATCCCACCACAGCAGACGTGTGGTGTTCGTGTGCCAAACGCCATCCCGGTGCCGAGACCTGAGCCGTGATATCAAGAGAGAAGGAACGGCTCCTGAGCGTCACAAAGACAAACCCTAACATATACGTTTACATTAACATTTACATTTAGCCGACGGATGTTCATAGAACCATGTGCCAAGCGCTAACAATCACTAGGTTAACCCATTCCCCATATGCAACAAAGATAGCTAGGATAAAAGGCTACACCATACTGAGTACTATCTTTAAGTGCCAGGACATACAACATACAATAAGTGTGTACGTTAAGTGCCAGGACATACAACATACAATAAGTGTGTACGTTAAGTGCCAGGACATACAACATACAATAAGTGTGTACGTTAAGTGCCAGGATGTACAACATACAATAAGTGTACATTAAGTGCCAGGTTGTACAACCTACAATAAGTGCATAAGAGGGTTGTTTGGGGGGAGGGGGGAGGCTAAGCAGAGTCTAGGTTAACTCTGAGTCTTGAGTCTAACCACCACGTTCACAGCGTTACATGCCCCACTGGGATAATGAGTAATTTAAACGGTTTGATTCCCACTTCCTTCGCGTTGTAGGAGCTCGCTCTGTGCAGGACACACTGTCAGTGAACTATGTGGCAAGCAATGCATGAAAGCCCTTTAGAAAGAGCCCAGGTAGCAGGCCCTGAGGACATGTTTCAGGACCAGCCCAGGCTGACAGTCTTGATCGCGGAGCTCCACGCCTGATTGTTTCTGTTGATAAAGGCAGGAACAACCCAACGCACTGCCTCATCAGCAAACCCAGGAGAGAAGATGTCAGCCACACAAAAGCTTCATGTTTAATATTGATTCAACAGAGAGCTATGGCTGCCCACAGGCCAACTATCTCACTGTTGTGTGTCTGTACCACATTGCGACTAGGATCTGTGTGCTCACAAGTGTGCTCAAGCGTGGCTAATGCCTTGCTCGAGAGAACCTCAACGCCCGTTTAGTTTTTAATGAATCCTTTGCGTTCTGCAGAGGTGCATTATGTCCGTGGGTGATGTGTTGAGTTTGAAGCACTACTCACCCGTTCATGATTCATAACATACTAGGAACACAATTCAATTCTTTGTATAGCCCTTAATCACAAGTACAGACTTAAAGGTCTTAACAGGCCATACATTTATGACTTGATGGGTTTTCCGTGAAAAAAGTAAAATGCAGGAACTCGACCCGCAGACCTGCAGAGTGATGCACAGAGATTCTTCCTAGAGAGGACATGATCATTTGTACGGTTATGCAAATTTGACTGGCCTTGTTCCACCTCCGTCAGCTTCTACCGAGTGATTCACATGCTTCACAATGATGAGCCGATCCCATAAAGAGACATCTCTGGACAAAGAGTCTCTTCACCAGAATCGGAAAGATAACAAGAATCTGATGAATGCAAATAACTGAATCATGTGCCCAAATACTTAAAGACAAATTATGTTTTTTCAGGTATTCTGGTCAGCACTGTTACGTCATTAGGTTGGAGGTGGAGGAATAGCCTTGTCTCCACATGTTACATCATATTCTATACAGTTTGTTTGAACCTTCCCGAGAGTTATTAATCTCCAGTGATGCGTGTTGAGGGCCTTGTTGTCACTCAGCTTAGCTTTTTCCAACAGGCAGAATTCTACAATGAAACGAAAACACACAAAGACTCACTTTCCGCTCAACATCAACACTTTTCGTTCAACAATGTTTCAACATCCCTCAGTATCTTCTGGGGGGGGGGGGGGGGGAATTAAGCATTTACTCTTCTCTGAGAAGTTCTCATGCACTGATTTTGTATACAGTTATTTAGTTTTCATATTTTTTTTATCTCTGAGGTCATCAAGGTCCGGACCTCGCTGACCTCATGGCTACGGACATAGCTGGAGACCAGATCCTTTGAGACCGGCCATGTGTGCGTCTGATGTCGGCGGCCCGTTATTTGAGGACGGAGCGGGACGGCCTTCCGGTCGTGGTCTGGTCTCTCGCCCTCTGAACGGGCGATCCGGAACAGAGGTTCATTATTGCTGCTGTAATTGGGCGGGGGCTCGCTCACCCATGACCGCGGCTCGGAGACGCCGCAGATAAAGAGGAATTCCTCCGAAGCATCGACATGATGAGGTCTGATGGAGAGATGGGTGGATGGGTTAGATGATGATGAGTGAGAGAGAGAGAGAGAGAGAGAGAGAGAGAGAGAGAGAGAGTGAGAGAGAGGGGGGAGAGAGAGAGAGAGAGAGAGAGAGGGGGAGAGAGAGAGAGAGAGAGAGAGAGAGAGAGAGAGAGGAGAGAGAGGAGAGAGAGAGAGAGAGACAGAGACAGAGAGACAGAGAGATAGAGAGAGGGAGAGGGAGGGAGAGAGAGAGAGGGGGAGAGAGAGAGGGAGGGAGAGAGAGGGGAGCGGAGGAGAGACAAAGGGAGTCAGACATCAACATATAGGATCAAGGGCTTCAACATTCTAGTTTCTGGTTACACCAGGATTAGTGACCACTAGTGTCAAGACTTTGACAAAGCACCACCTTTGTTGCCGTGCTGGTCCTGTGGTTTTGTGTGTTTGTGTGTGTTGTTCCAGCATGACACCCTACAGCTGTTAGAGGGTTAGCTGTTAAAAGTCTTTACAGACAATGCATACAAACACACACACAGAGGCAGTGTGGGCTGCACGCAACAGCAACTCTCGTGTGTGGTCAGGGAGCAGCACGCTTTAGGGAGATGAGTAAAGTGTGTCTGATGTGAGGAGAAAGTAGAGAACAGGATCACTGTGATGGCATAAAGATGTTTAATTAAGAACAATTTATTAAAATTTCAAATTGAAATTAAGTCGAGCTTCTTATTTTTCACATAGAAATATATCACATTGTTTCAATAAAATATGATAAATATTATCTTTTATTTTAAAACATATTTATCAATCTATCGTTTACATCTATCTATAGCAGGGGTCACCAACCTTTTTGAACCTGAGAGCTACTTCATGGGTACTGAGTCATACGAAAGACACCCAGTTCTATACACTCTTCTGAAATAACAAATTTGCTCAGTTTGCCTTTAGTTATATATTACTATTAATGATTAATGATACTCATCTATGTAAAGACACAGATATATCTATCTATCTATCTATCTATCTATCTATCTATCTATCTATCTATCTATCTATCTATCTATCTATCTATCTATCTATCTATCTATCTATCTATCTATCTATCTATCTATCTATCTATCTATCTATCTATCTATCTATCTATCTATCTATCTATCTATCTATCTATCTATCTCTCTCTCTCTCTCTCTCTCTCTCTCTCTCTCTCTCTCTCTCTCTGTCTGTCTGTCTGTCTGTCTGTCTGTCTGTCTATCCGTCTATCCGTCTATCCATCTATCCATCTATCCATCTATCCATCTATCCATCTATCCATCATAATTTCTATACTTTCGTCAGCGGGCCCATCCCTCTGCCTGAGCGACAGGGGGCGCTGTTCCTGCTCCTCCTGGACTGCAGTCCCTGTCTCTGCAGCAGATCCAGATCACTTATCGCAGACGCTGTCACCGCGCGTTCAAAGTGGTAGTAAGTGACAGAACAAATGTTATGACCAGGACGACACAGCGGGGGTTAAGCGTCTGGATTATCTGCGGCTGTATGTGAATTCTGTGGATGTAAATTAGTGCAATCTGCACTCACCTGGATTCATGTTTCTGCGGAGATATGAGGATACTTATCTCTGAACACCGTAGTAAAGGAGGATAACTTCTATACTACTACTACTACTACTACTACTACTACTACTACTACTACTACTACTACTACTGTGGATGTCCGCTGTATTTGACCTGATCGGACGACATTACTGGCCAAAGGTAACATCTGGTAAGAGCAGAATGTTTAACTGGCAAAGTTTTCGCATACTATTTATTGGAGTCGAGAAAAGTTAGTAGCCTATGTAACAATTGAGCGAGTTTTAGAGTCGAGTTGAAAGTCAAACTCAACTTAATTGTTTATAGTTTTTTTAATGTTGGCTTAATGCATCATATTATACATTTAGGCTACTATTTTCTTTCACATTATGTTGGATTCTTTAGTGAGGCATTTTATGTTTATTCCTTTAAGTAAATTGCCATTTTTAATAACAATAATGGGGAATTTCATTAAAAGCATGCATTGGAAATGACCTCTGACCCTATGTTCAGAGTTCACCTTGACTCTGCACAGCCCCAAATGTTTTATTGTATGTCACTTTGGATAAAAGTGTCTGCTTAACGCCCTAAATGTGTAAATGTAAATGTGTCCCTGAAGAGAGCGTTAGGGTCGTGCTCTGGGTTAAGGGGTGTGGGGGTCATAGGTTAACAAACAAGGTCAAGTGGGGCAGCCGTCACTTATTTCCCCTGAGTCCCCAGTGTCTCCTGCTGCAGGACAGAGACAGGACATGTGTGAGGTGTGACGGACAGAATCCCCCATGAGCGTTCATTATAACCCGGTCTCTTCCCCAGTGTCTCTTAACGGCGGGTGCCCAGGAGCGATGAGGGGGGCTTGTGTCTGGATCCTGAGGTGAAGTCGGCTGGAACGGTCACTTAAAGATTAGCTTGAAGCGCCTGTCTCTGGCTACCTCTCTCTCTTTCTTTCTTTCCTACTTTCATGCATCATGCATTTATTAATTCTTTCTTTCTTTCTTTCTTTCTTTCTTTCGTTCAATCGTGCATTTCTTAACTTAATCTTTCCTTCCTTCTGTTGTTCTTTCATTCATTCTCTCTCTCCTCCTCTCTGTCTGTGTCTCCTCCTCTCCCTCCCCTCCACGCCCTTAACCGCTCCCCACCAGACCACTGAACCAGCCTGTGTGTCTTCCAGACTCGGCCCACTGCTGCTGCTGCTCTTCTGCCCGGACCTCGCGTCCTGCCAGCCCCCTGCCGGCCACAGACGGGTGAGCAGCCAAGACGCCCGCCCCCACAGACAGACCAGACCTCTGCATGTTGACACCCATACGCTCACACACAGCCCCCAGACCCCCCTGCCCACGCCTGCCGCCCGTGTTTGGATCTTAGCGCTGCGCTGTCTGCCGCTGCCCAGCTCGCCGGAGGTTGGCACGGAGCAGAGGAATGTGGATCCCTGAAGATGGCGTGCACGGTCGTGTCCTGTAGCGCTCCCGCTGTGCGGAGGACGTGCCCGCTCTCTGGAACACAGACGGGATCAGAGGAGTGTCCGGGCTCCTCTCTAGCGCGCGGCCTGTGAGGCGTGTTGGTCTGGGAGGTGGTTGTGTTGAGGTGTTGTTGACGGCTGAGGCCGAAGGATCTCTGGTGTCAGAGAGGGAGAGAGAGGGACTCTGAGTCGGGGTGGGAACCCGATGGAGTTCTGCTTACTGTCGCCCAGATCGCCTCTCCAGCTAAACGTCCCCCCCCCTCACACTAATGAAATCCAAACGGGGCTCTGAGCGCTGGAACAAAGGGGAGACAGTTTTAGCCAGCGGCAGCCAAGATCTCAACAGCGCCGGCCAAGACAGGGAATCAGGCTGACTGACGCGTGGGTCGGCCAATGGCCACGGACCTCCGGGGCAGGCCGATCGCTGCAGGGCTCCCTGCCCTTTTAGAGGAGGTGGTGGGGTTCGGGGCTGTGGGGGTGGGGGCATGCTGTGTCACAGGAGGTCCAGCTGTGTGACCCCGGGACGACCCCTTCAGAGACAGCGGCGTTGCATTACAAAGGCTCAGGGTGTGGGGGAGGAGGCAGGGAGGGGGGAGTTAAGGAGGGGGAGGGGGAGGGTGGGCTGGGTTGCAGAGAGGTGGGAAGTTGGGAGGTGGGAGTTAAGGAGGGGGAGGGTGGGAGGTGTGGGGGTAGGGCGGTGTGCGGTGTAGAGAGGTGGAGGGTTCGAGGCCGGTGTGAAAGGCAGCACGTCGGTGATTGACAGCCTGCTTCTCTGTATTCCCTCCCCATCGTCCAGCGGGTCGGAGGCCGCCGAGCGTCTGGTGTGGACGCCGGGCGTGGGAGGGGGGGGGGGGGGGACCCTGAGACAAAGTGCTCCTTGAAGAGTGAGCTTTCCATGGCTGCACCACGTGGTCCTGAGGGCGGGCTGGCAGGCTGTCAGCGTCACAGCAGCAGCGCCGCCCTGATGGCCACTAACACGCCCGCGGAAAAGTCGTTGTCAGGGACCGAGTCAACGGGGGGGGAGTGCAGGTATCCACCGGGACGGGACGGGACGGGGGCTTTCCTAGCGGGACCAGAGGTCTGCTTCATCAACAGGGAGGGAGCGGGCAGGGGGGGGTGATGTTACCGGGATGAGGTCAGTGCAGGAGGCTTCCAGGAGGTCCGGATGCTGACAGTCCTCCGTCCCCTCCTTTGTCCCTCCGCCGCTCGGCTTGTGTTGTTGTGATTCCCGCCGGCGGTGTTAACCCCTGCCTCTCCTCGCAGGGCCCCAAGGGGAGGGAACCCCCGCAGGAGGCGGTGGCGGTGGTTGCAGCGGCGGGGGGCCACGGAGGAGCTCAGGGCTCCTGGGGGGCCTGGGGGGCCCCGGCGCCTTGCTCAAGGACCTGCGGCAGAGGGGTGCAGGAGCAGAGCCGACCCTGCCTGCCGGTCTACGCAGCCCCCCCGCTCAGACCCTCGCTGGACTCCCGGAGACCCGGCGGTGGCGGCGGCGGCGGCAGCGGGGGGGGGGCGGGTCCAGGACTCCCGCTACGTGGTCTCGGTCCTGCAGCCGGGGGCAGGGGGGCAGGACCCGGGGGCCCGGCCCCACACCAACGGTAGCAGTCTCCCAGGGGGGGGGGTCCGGACCCAGGGGAGGGGGGGGGAGCACCGGCCCGCAGAACGCAGGTATAGAAACTGTTTTAGATTTGTCTCAAATCCATCATGTAATGTGGCGACCGCAGGTGGAGATGTGTCCTTAGACTTTCTGACTTGTAATGACAAAAGAATATTATTTATTGCATTTCTATGCTTTATTCATGAAGATAAAGTGAGTTAGACAAGAAGGTATGGGGGAGCGAGGGGAGATCATTCAGCAAAGGACCACGGGCAGGAATCAAACCCGGGTCGCTGCCGTAAGGACTGATCATGAACGGTCATGTCCGTAAAAACATGTGAGTCACTATTTTACGGACAGACTTGTGAAAGGTGGAAAAACCTCATACAAAATCCTCTTAAAAAAGGTCAAGTCAACTTTTTTACACGAGAGACCAGACCTGGTTCTCAACTGAGCACCATGTGGGCCTAGCGGGAAGCTACAGAGGGCCGATCGTCATCCATTCCATCCTAAAGGGGGGTTATCGGGCCGTCAGGTGTGAGTGTGATTGGTCACCCCAAGCCACAGAAAAATGTCACTGTTTTAGTGACATCACAGGTGGGCATGTCCTAGATGTATGACGGATAGATCTATCTACGGGGTCTACCAGCCTAGTGGACTTTAGAAAACGTTGCCTATCTATCCATCATACATTTGGACAGGCCCACTTGTGATGTCACTAAAGCACAAGAAAAGGCAGATTCTTAAACGGCTTGTGATGACTAATCACACTCACACCTGGTGGCATAACGTCACCCCCTTAAGGCAGCGTGGAACCCTGTTCTCCATGTACTGTGAAGTGATATTCAGGGAGGTCAACGATGTTCAGATGAAAGCTAAATGTTGGAAACCCCAAAAGAGAGAACTGCAAGTGCACTCATGTCACGGACTGAAACACAAAACAGTTTCTGCTCTCAGAGGATTATGTTCAGCTCTTGCTTTTCAATCTCTAAGTTCCTCAAATATTTGTAGTTGAGTGTAACCTCGCCTGCAGACACTACAGCCGGGACGAGACTTACCGACTCTTAATGAAAAATGATTTATTACTGCCTACTCCAAACCTCCAGAGACGCAACCTAGTTCCTCAAAGTTGTTTTAACAAGAAACCAAGCTGCCCAGCCTGCTGACGAGCAGGGAAGAGGGAACTACGATACGGGGGAAGACTTCTCACAAATGATAAGAACTGATGCAAGGGTTGGGTAGAGGACTTTAGTGATTGTCAATCAAATGGTAAATGGAATGTATTATATATCTTTTATATAGCTTTTCTAACCAGTGTCAACCCAAAGATTTACAATATTGACATACAAATAACATTGATCCATTCATGCACACAGTCATACACCAACGGCAGAGTCAACCAAGGCAACAGCGAGCCCTTCGGCAGCACTTAGGGTTGAGGGTTAGGCGTCTGGCTGAGGGACACTTCGACAGCTAGGAGGAGCCGGGGATCGAACTAGCCACCTTCCGGTTCGCAGCCATCCTGCTCCACCTCCTGAGCCGCATGGCGCCCACGGACACATCTGTAGACGTTCTATCATTCTGCAGGGCTGTGTCTGCCCGTGTGTGGAGGTAGTCTTGCTGAGCAGTCTCAGAGGGACTAGGGCCCCTCAGGGGAACGTTCTCTAGTGATGGAGTCCAGGCTCCGGGCTCGCTCTGGTCCTCAGACGGACCACCAAGACTTCAAACAATAGCTGCGTCCCCCCCCCCGGCAGCGGACCAATCAGAGGGGCTGGTTCGGCTCATTGTTTGTGCTCCGGATCCAGCTGACGGACGACTCTGACTCTTTTAACCTCAACAATGCCTCTGTGAAGTGCTTCTTTCTGTGCTGTGTGTTGCTACGTGACCGCCGGTGCTGATGGTAACGAGCTGACCCCCCCCCCCCCCCCCTGTGTGTCCCCAGGACGGGACTCTTCTCCCCGGGACAGTACGGGTACGGCCGGGTCCGGGCCGGGGCCCCGCCCGCCACGGAGATCGGGCCCCGACTGGGGGGGTCCCCCTCTCAGAGATACAGGCGCTCCCCCCCGTCCCAGTCCTTCCAGCCCCCCCCGCCCCGCCCCCACGGGGATCACAGGCCTCAGCATCAGCATCAGCACCACCTCCCGGGCCGGACCTACCCGGGCCCCCGGGGGCCCCGCCCCAAGGCCCCCCCGGTCTGGGCACCCCTCTACCAGCCCGGCTCGGCCTACCAGCAGCCCGGGCGGGGACCCCAGTCCTCTGGGTCCCAGGGGCCCCCGGAGAGGCCCTATGAACCCCTGGACGCCTCCGCCTGCACCGGGGAGAACTCACGCTTCAGGATCTGCAACAACAAGGTGATTAATGATCTGCGGTTATTGATCTGTGGTTCTGGAGGATGTGTGATTACTGATCTGTGATTATAGATCTTTGATTCTGGAGGATGTGATTACTGATCTGTGGTTATTGGTCTGTGGTTCTGAAGGATGTGATTACTGATCTGTGGTTATTGGTCTGTGGTTCTGAAGGATGTGATTACTGATCTGTGGTTATTGGTCTGTGGTTCTGAAGGATGTGATTACTGATCTGTGATTATTGGTCTGTGGTTCTGAAGGATGTGATTATTGATCTGTGATTATTGGTCTGTGGTTCTGAAGGATGTGATTACTGATCTGTGATTATAGATCTGTGATTCTGAAGGATGCGATTATGATTGGTGGTTCTGGAGGATGTGATTATTGTTCTGTGATTCTGGAGGATTTGATTATTGATCTGTGGTTCAGAAGGATGACCTGGTCCTCAGAAGGGAAAGGGTCAGGATGTCCTGCCCGGTCTTATCCATTCACCTTTTGTTTTTAATCCACATTCACTGAAGAGTCTTGGGGTTGAGGTTTGTTAATTTAGCAGTGCTTATTGGATTTGGTCATGTTGAGAGACCTGTGTTGAGGTGGTCTTCGTGGAATGTACCTTGTTGATGGGTCAGATACAGTAGGATCTGGTCCTCTGTAAGACAGAGGTGATGAGCAGCAGTCCATTAAGGTCTCAGTGTGTAGATGCTGACATCCTCACAGCCAGCGGGCTTCTCGTGTGTCTTGTAAGGACACCTGGATATTGGTCAGATTTACAAAGAAATACTGGAATCTTACTGCGCTCCTTTTTAAAAACATGTGGTCTCACTAAAACAAATGAGCAGGTGACCACCCACACACTCAAAGCATGGCTTATGACTTTTATCTCTTAGAATTTATTTGTGGTTTGTCCAAGAACCTCTGTATTTAGTGTGTGTGTGTGTGTGTGTGTGTGTGTGTGTGTGTGTGTGTGTGTGTGTGTGTGTGTGTGTGTGTGTGTGTGTGTGTGTGTGTGTGTGTGTGTGTGTGTGTGTGTGTGTGTGTGTGTGTGTGTGTGCTCTCCCCAGGCCTGCCCCTCCTCCAGCCCAAGCATCAGAGCAGCTCAGTGCTCCTCCTACAACAGACAGGCCTTCATGGGGCGACTGTACGACTGGGAGCCCTTCAGCGAAGGTAGGTCCCCAGACCCCCTGACTCACAGACCCCCAGACCCCCACACGCTCATCTGTTCAGCAGGCACCCTCCACTGTTTAGATATTGATGCACATACGCTAAAATGTACTGGATCTTTGTAGAGCAGTTCCTGTTGAATGATCCTGATGCCTATGATGCCTTTGATGATGACTATGATGAGGATGGTGATGTATTAGGGCAGTAACATTGACAACTAAGGATGTCAGGATGCAATTCAACGCACTGAACATTGTGTCATTTAAAGATTTGATGTTAAAACCAGAGCAGAATGTCTCAATGTGGATGGTTTGAGTGAAACGGTTCCCCCACTCGACCACCCAGTATAACAGTGAATCCATGAAGGTGTGGGAGGCAGATCACCTGTTCCCCCCCCCCCCCTTTCTACTGTATCACCGTATCCTAGCAACGGTCAAAACACCTCCGAAATAAAGAAAAAACACCAATTCCTCAGAGAGCATCGTTTTTCCGACTTAATTTCCTGTCGAACAAAAGAAAAGAGCGTTTGTGTATTTTTAGCCCGTGCTGCTCCTTGACGGTTCGTGCAGATGTGGGAGATTACCTCACACTGGCTCGACGGTCCGCGACTGGAGTCCTGAACGGGGCCTCAACAAACAATGGCACATCTGTAGAAGAGCTCCCTGCTGGGGGCCTATAATATCTCGTGCATCCATTTGATGCACGAGGGGAAACCATGAGAGAGGATCTACTTAGTACCTAGAGGGGGAGCGGTTGGTGAAATTAGTTTCAGTCATATTGGACTGAAGTGATAGAGTCGCGGTTCAGGAGCGGGTAGGTGAGGTTACCTTGGGAAGAGCGTAGGAGTTCTGCTGGGAAGTGAGAGTCGGTTTGATGCTCTGGGCGGTTTAGTGGATGTTTTATAGAACAGCTTCTTTCTGAATCACAGTTGGTGGCTGGTCTGAAGATGGTCTGTAGTTATTACTGCATGAGTACATTCCACACGACAACTCAAGATGTATATTTTCTACTTTTTTTTAATGTATTATTATATTATATATATATATAATATCGATGATATTATTAGGGGTCCGAGCAGCGAAGCTGCTTGGTCCCCTATTGTTTCTGTAACGTTTTTTTTTTTTTCAAATTCTGTAAAAGTCATACTGCTGCCTATACAGTAAGTCGAAACTCTTGAAATGTTCAGGTATGGTTACCAATAACCCCAACTACTCATAAACCTAAATTTGTGGTACTGCACCCAAAATTGGCGCTATTGTAAAAAATCATGAATTAGGCTTATTTCTCCTCACCAGATTGACCTGGACTCAAAATTCTTTCAGAATATTAATCTCTAGAATCAGATGCATTAATAAAACCGGCGTCTTATGCCCTAAAAATGTTTACTTTTCCCACAATTTCCTATTAAAGCTAAACATGATAAAAAAGATTCACAGGCTACAAAAATAATCAAAAAATCACAAAAATCGCCACATCAAATCTTTAGACAAGGCCTCACAAAAATTATCTCACAGAATTTGTTTTATTTAGTTCCATTTGAGAAATATTGGCCGATAAGGTTGGAGCAGTTAGCCCATTTTTCTTAAACTTCCATTTTGTTATTGTATAAAAATACATGCGACTATTATTAGGTGGATACCAATACCCCCCAATACCCATAAACCCAAATTGTGGTACTGCACCCAAAGGTGGCTCTATTTCAAATAATATGAACTAGCCTTATTTCTCCTTACCAGATTGACCCGGACTCAAAATTATTTCATCATATTGATCTCTAAAGTCAAATGCATCTTTTTCCCCCTGGTCTTCTGCTCTAAAAATGTTTACTTTTCCCACAATTTCATAGAAAAGTCAAACGTCCACAGTCTCAACCCATTTGGCCTATATGACCAGTTTGTTATTGTATAACTACCATAAGGCTATCATTAGGTGGATACCATTAACAGTGCAAATTTTCAGATCTGTACTCTTTTAAGAAAGCCCTTAATTCTCTTGTGAAATGTGTGCTTGGAGTTTTTTGACGTTGTGTGCTTATCATTCAACATTTTCACTATGTGAATGAGGCTTCATGCAGTTCAGGAATGTCAGTGTCAACGGGATAATGTCGTGTGCTGGTGATCCTTAGGTTGAGAGTTCAAATCCTGATTAGAGCATTATGAACAAGCTGAACATGAAATTCTGTCATTGCCACTCATTTAAGAAACAAAACATTGAACAGCACCCGAAATTCATCAGGCAATCAACATTCCGGCTCATTAGTTTCCAAGAATCGGACTGCCAAGACACAATATGGCATTAAGGGGAACTTCTTCATTAACCGTTTTTCCTTCATAATTAACTGTCATATTTCTTCTATTAGTGTTCTTGACTACAAATGTTTAATTTCCCCAGAATTTCAAAGATTTTTCAGGTATATGCTTTGAAGAAAGCCTTTAATTCACTAGAGCAATGTATGCTTTGAGTTTTCTGGATGTTGTGTGCTTATCAATAGACATTTTGACCATGTGAATGAGGCTGCAGTTCAGGTTTATAAGTGGAACAGCTTTCCTTAAATATGACAATTATATGTTATATTTATATACCTTCCATTAGTGTGTTCTTGACTTTTAATTTTGCTCGGACCCCGTTAATCACCGCTTGCGGTTATATTATTATTATCATTATTATTATTATTGTTCAATGGTTCACTGTGTTTATACCGTTTATACCCAATAGATTAAAGTGTCCCAAACATGTAAAAAATATCTTGAACATGCATACACAGACTATATATTGTCTATAATATTGCATACGCAGACAATATTATAATGATCAAGTCAGTTCCCATTCGCTTCTCATTCTGTACTTCAGTGGTTAATGTCCTAAAGCCCACAAAGCAGCATCACATGACCTCTGGTCTCATGCCACACAGTGAGTGGTTGATGACTGATGTTCTTCCTCCCTGCTCCTCTTCCTCCCCAGTTCCTGGGGAGCAGGGCTGCGAGCTGAACTGCCGCGCGCTGGGCTTCCGGTTCTACGTGCGTCTGTCCGACCGCGTGACGGACGGGGCGCCCTGCGGGGGCAACGGGACGGCGCTGTGCGTGGCGGGAAAGTGTCTGGTAAGGCGACGCCGCCGGCTGCTCTGGGGGTCCTGGCTCAGAGAACGATATGTAGTGTTGGGGAGGTTCACTCAAACGTTCATAATTCAAAATTTTGAACTAAGTTCACAGTTCCAAAAAATGAACTAGTTCATAGTTCTTTTTTTACCCCCACGAAGTTAAACTGAGTGAGCGTGCCGTTCACAGACACCAGAGTGAATGAGTTCACAGTAACGTTCATCAGGCAGTAATACAGTACGTTCAGTTCACGTTCGCCGACAATATGAACGAGTTCGTGAACTATCGTTCAATGAACGCGTTCAGGCACAGCACTGACGATATGCGCTTGTTTGACTCGTTCAGCGCCCAGGGGGGGGGGGGGACACACCCTGCTGTACAAACGGGTCGCTGAGAAGCGTATCAACATTCGGGTGTTAAGTGAAGACTAACAGTTAAGGGTTAAGGATAAGGTGAGGCCAAGGGACTAGTTTTGGCGTTTGATGGCGTAAGAAGGTTTTCACATTTCCCACTCAAGGCATTCAGATGAGTAATACAATTTATTTAAAAACATTATCTGCTTAAATAATGGTTCAGAATTAGGAGTGGTCATGAATCTTTCATGTCAAGTCCTTATGTGTCTTTATTTAATCTTGTCACAATGTCACGGTTGCATTGCATTAGATACAAATGAACTGCTTTCGAGTTGTTTCAACGGTCAGTGTAGAGTGGAGTGGTATGAGGTTAGTGATTTATACGTCACAGTGCTCCGATCATGTGGTTGCGTGGAAAACCACCAGATGGCAGCAGTGCACCAGAGGTCATCTGGTACACACAAAGAAGGCATGCATTAGTGATGGATTCAATGATTATTTTCCTTGATTCAGTTCGTGTGGGTCAGTTCACCAAGAAGAGTCGTTCAGAATCGTTTGTTCGTTCGTTGGTACAGTCGAGTTTCCGGTAGCGGTGAATCGAATCATGGAATGCACGGTTCTCAGCTGAGTCAGTCAGACACAGCTCTTCCCTCGTTCTCATTCTCAAACGATCGTGGAAGTTGGTCATAAATCAACACAAAATTACAAATTCAACCAAACGCAGCGGCATGAGGGTTGTAGTTGATTAATGGATGTTTAGCATATCAGCAAGATAAAAGACTGAATTTAGCAATGATGGTGGGGGTCCCGGTTGGAGAACGAACCATGAAAGAACGAGACAGATTGACGAGACATTCAAATATTTGATTAATCTGGCATGACACAGAAAGTACAGCATGCATTTACCATTCCACTGATATTGAATCGTATTATCGTACGCTCGTTCACTATGCCTCTTCCCTCTTCACCACTCAGTCAGTGAACGAACAGCGAGTCAGCGAGTCAGCGAGTCAGAGACTAGTGGGTCTGGGAGGAGTCGTGTCTGAGAACAAACGGGAGAGAAGAAGCAGTACGGTTCGTTCTTGTTAAAGATTCGTTCATTCAAACTTATTCGGTCGCGAACGACCCATCACCAGCATGCATATCCATGCCAGTGACTTCAATTTTGGACCTTTCTCTTTAATTAGGATTTAACCTTTTGTAAGGAAGTTTCCATTGTGTTAAGAAGCTTTATTCTGAGTGAAGCTGAGCCAAAGATATCTTTTTTGGAATTCATCTCATGTTCTTTTTGGCAGCCTCTTGTTCCACTGCTCTCCGTTCTTCATCACAGCCTTCATGTCTTTCATTAATCACATGCGAGTCGTTAAGATAACGATTACTGGTTATTTTTAGATAGCGTGCTTGACTCTTCTGTATCCTCTTCTCTCTGCTAACCTTGTGGGGCATTTCAAACAGTAGCAGACGTTTATAATACCCGTATTTAAGTATCACACACACACACACACACACACACACACACACACACACACACACACACACACACACACACACACACACACACACACACACACACACACACACACACACACACACACACACACACACACACACACGATTGAATAACCATGGGAATTAAAAGCGGGCGTGCATTTTTAATTCATGTGACCCCAACACGATTATCTCTCTCACCACGCGTGCCAGTTCAAACACTTACTCCTCGCGCTGATGAATTCATTAGTCATCAGAACCAGCTAGTGGTGGCCCCAGCTTATTAAAAGCAGACTGGGGGGCCGTTATTTAGAGATGGCCCCTTTCAGTCAAGGGCTGTCAGACTTCACGAAGGAAGAACGATTTTATAAAGGGCTTATTTAAAAAAATAAAATAAAATAATAATAATAATAATGATGTCAAAGACCATGAAAGTTATTCTCAAGGTTGCTATGGTAACTGAAGTAGCTGTGGGGGAGAGTATATTTAAAGCTTTGGTTATTCTTTGGTCTTACCTATTTTGGGACAAGGGGAATGAATCGTATCATGTAAGGGAGTCTTTTCAGTCTGATCGACTCTGCAAAGCTTCGACTTAACTTTAAACATAAACGTTGTAGTTGTGTTTGGGGCGGAGGGGGGGGTGCTGAAGGGATGCCCGCGTCAGCAGGCCACTTCACTGCACTTTCTGCGGTGGGTTTCCTAAACGCTTCCACATACTGCTGAGGCCACGGAAAGTTTGTGTCGTTAATCCCTCGGGTAAACAATATTTAGTCTAAACATGATGTTTATTTGTCTACTCCTCGGGTTACTAGAAATTTGTTGTTTCACTGCTCAGATTGGGTCACGTGAGGATGTGACATTGCCACTGGATCAAGACGTATGATTCGTGCTCCTATATTGTATGACAGTGTGTGTGTGTGTGTGTGTGTGTGTGTGTGTGTGTGTGTGTGTGTGTGTGTGTGTGTGTGTGTGTGTGTGTGTGTGTGTGTGTGTGTGTGTGTGTGGGACCTCAGGACATCAGGCTAGTTATACACAGATATAGTCTGTATAACACCATATTATGGGTTAGATAGAAGTGAAGCTATGGCAAAATGAAAATAGTGCACACACACACACACACACACACACACACACACACACACACACACACACACACACACACACACACACACACACACACACACACACACACACACAGATCGGTAGCACCGCTTGATTGGACAGGGTGGAGAGACTTATGCCGCTTTTCCACTGCATGGTACCAGCTCGACACGACTCGACACGACTCGACTCAGCTCGCATTTTTTGCGTTTCCACCGCGGTACCATGGTATCTGGTACCTGAAGTGGCTGCTTTTTCTAGTACCTACTCGCTCTAGGTACCAAGCGAGCTGAGCCGATGCTAAAAGGTGACGTCGGCAGACGGCCGGCGACTGATTGGCCAGAGAGTGTGACGAAGTCACGAGAGCGACATGGCAACCATGCTGGTAACATCCATAGCAGCGCCGCAGCCAACATGTTCCACTTCTCCAACTTCTTCAACATGCCGGCTAATAATAGTAATGTGATCGATGTCCTCCATTGTTGTTATGTGGGTTCTGTCCATGTGTGGGTTGCGTATGTGTTGTTTGCGTCGCGTACACAAATACGTCACGGCCCTTTCGCGCAGCCGACCCCGCCCACGTCCAGGAGGTACTATTTGCGGTGGAAAAGCACCCGTGTTGCTACCGTGTCGAGTCGTGTCGTGTCGAGTCGTGTCGAGTCGAGCTACATGTGCGGTGGAAAAGCGGCATTACGGTCTCGTGGAGTTACCCCCCTCTTCTTGGTTTTCATTTTTGCTTATTAGACAAAATGTTAGAGCAGAGTTTATTGCATTGATTAGGAAAGCTCTGTGATTTCCTGTTGCCCTGGCACCCTCCACGCCATAACCCTGATTCCTCGGCCTTCGTTTGCTTTCCCTTCGAATCCCGTTTTGGGCAAAATACGCGAGGCAATCAGGCGAGAGATCCTAACGATTAGGAGTCGTAATGGATTCATGCGTGTCTTAAGAGTATATATCACAAGTTGATGACCGGCACCATGCCAGCCTCAGAGCGAGAAGAGCCCCGCCCTGCCCTGGTCGTTACACAGTCCATCAGGAGACGTCCATCCCGACTCCAGAGAGAGGACCTCCTTCCTTCTGCGTTAATCCTGAACCAACAGATTGAGTGTCCGCCTGTGGACGCTTCACTGGAGTGGGTTCAGGTGGAGCGGGTTCCTCTGAGTCCCACGGTGAACCCGACAGCACGAGGGTTCACCGTGGGGCCCGGGGCCGGGGCCCTGCCAGCTGTTACCGTCCGGAGGAAAAGCCAGAGTCACAGAAAACACGTCTCTTTAGTCCGGCTCCTCATGTCAGACGAGCTGCAGAAGAAAGACTCCATTATGAACAGAGCTCAGCCGCCACCGTGCCAGCGGAGGGAACAGGAGAAGGGTGTGTGTGTGTGTGTGTGTGTGTGTGTGTGCATATTTTTCTGTCTGTGTATGTGTGCCTGCACGCATGATTGTGTGCGTCTGTGTGCATGCATGTGTGTGTGTGTGTCTGCGTCTGTGTGTGTGTGTGTGTGTGTGTGCCCGTAACTCTGTCTGTGTGTCTGTGTGCATATTTTTGTGTGTATGTGTGCACGCGTGTGCGTTTGTGTGTGTGTGTGTGTCTGTGTGCATGTTTTTGTGTGCGTGTGTGTGTGTTTTTAAAGGGTGACCACTGACCACACACTTGTCTCGCTGCGGTGGCGGGCCCAGAGCGGCTGTAACCCGGCCCCCCGGCCCCCCCTTCGCCTCCCCCAGGTTCCACGCGTTAACGGGCGGCTGGAAGTCCTCAAGACATAATTAACACACCGCACTTCTTTACTCAACGCACTTTATTGGTACAAGGAAATCAAACCCTGGTCCTTCCAGGCCGGAGCGTTCTGAGGGCTCTGCACTAAATCCTGCTGTATGTTGGTATAATGATCCCCACCTGAACAGCACGAGCACACGGGTTAGGACCAACTCTAGCCTGCTGCAGGAGGTGTCTAGCACATGTGTGTGTGTGTGTGTGTGTGTGTGTGTGTGTGTGTGTGTGTGTGTGTGTGTGTGTGTGTGTGTGTGTGTGTGTGTGTGTGTGTGTGTGTGTGTGTGTGTTGTTTGTGCGATGGGGATACTTGTATGTGTCCCTGTAAAACGTTTTATTACAATGCATAGCCTTCTGTTGTGTGTTTGGTTGCCTCTCTTTTTGTGCTCCACCCTGGGCAAGAGAGAAAAAAAAACATCTAGCAATTATAATATTAGGAATACGCTTTATTTATGAATACCTTTGATCTGTAGCAATGGAGCTCAAAGTAATACGGGGCAAAAGAGAGAAAGATTGAATAACAAATACACGACTGAAAGATCAGCCAAGTGCTGGACGAAGCATCTCAAAGGAAGTAAAGCAACACCAGTAACCATGACAACGAATCGAAAAAATAAATACAATTGATCAATGAGATTAGATCATCAGAGAAAGCAGCATGGATGAAACGCGAGTTAAAAGCTAAATGGAAGAAAACGTTTTTTTATCTCTTGTCGTTTCTCCAAGAAACTTGGTCCATGTTCTGGGAGGAATGCCTCGGCTAATGAGCAAGGCAGCCGTGTCGCTGTCACATCCTGTATTGATGTCATGAGTTTCTCACCAGCACATCTAAAGATAATATTTGCTTGCTTTAAGACTGATGGCCTTCCAGGCTGCTCAGGTACAAATAAACACCGGCCCCTGCTGCTCCTGGTGGTGTTGGCGGTGGTGGGTGGGGGTTGTGGTGGTGGGGGTGGGGGTTGTGGTGGTGGTGGTGGTGGCTTCATCTTGTTTCCTGACACACACACACACACACACACACACACACACACACACACACACACACACACACACACACACACACCTCTAAGCCTGGCCACTCCCTTCTCGCTCCTCATCTGTTTTATTCATTCCCTTGGCGCTCTCCATCACCAGCATGTGAAGAGTTGGGGATCAGCGTGTGATGGATGGGTGACCTGGCTCACTCCTGCCCTGTGGCCCCGTGGCCCTGTTGAGACAGGAGCCCCCGCCGCCAGCTCCCAGCATGCACCTTGCTACCTCTGCTGCTCTCCATGCATCGGCAACCGCAGCAGCGCTGATTAATTGGATATGTCAATAATTAATGCAATGCAATCTTTCATTGCCACCGGAGCAAAGGTGCAGCAAGTTCTTCCGCCAGTAATGTGTGAGTTGTAGAGGAGTGTAAGCGCTGTATTTTCACTATTCTGAACGAGGCAGGGATTCAATTCCCCGGCATCAGTTGAAATGACATCTTGACTGCGTTCCAGCTGTTCTGTGTGCTGCTTCCTGGCCCTGAGCTTTACAGGGGAGCACTGTTGGTTTAATCTGGCTGTGAACCCCGGGGGCCCCTGGCGGGCCCCCAGCACCCCCTGCAGGTGCCCCTCTGTGACCTCTGACCCCTGCTGGCCCCCAGGGCCGGTCTGGGGCGCCGTGTTCCTGCGCTAAGCCTGACTGCACTAGATCTGGGGGGGGGCCACACACTCGCCACAACACTGTGGCCCCTAGCCCGGACTGACGAGTCCAGTCCCGGAGGCCCTGCTGGGCGGGGGTCTGGGGTCCCTGTCGTCCCGTCAAGCCGGGAGGGGGGGCCCTCTGATGCATTTCCAACCCGTTGCTGCTTCTGACCCCCCTGCCCTGACCTCCAGGTTGACTCATCAAGGCCACGTCCAATCAGATCCCCTGAAACAGGATATCAGTGTGGTTTAGCGGCACTGGTAAAGCCGTTTGTGGTGTTTACAGCTTCACCCTGACCTGCAGTGTATACAGCTTCACCCTGACCTGCAGTGTTTACAGCTTCACCCTGACCTGCAGTGTTTACAGCTTCACCCTGACCTGCAGTGTTTACAGCTTCTTCCTGTATCTATACTGTTACAGCATCATCCTGTACCTGCAGTGTGGTTTACAGCTTCACGCTGTACCTGCAGTGTTTACAGCTTAACCCTGATGCTAAGCAACATGCAGTGACGGACTGCAGTGATTGATTGATTGATTATTTTGAGATACTTTTATAAAGTATTTCCATTTTATGTAATGTCAGTAGTTTCATAGCTAGGTCTTATCGGCATTAAAATGCAATTCTAAATACAGACAAAATAACTATTAGTGTGTAAAGTGAATGCACGGGTAGCTAGCCAGACAGAGATACATAGGCTAACCACTAACAGACAGACAGCAGATAGAGATACATGGACAGACAGACAGCTTGACAGAGATACAAAGATAGTTCAACAGACAGACAGCAGACATAGATACCAGACTAACAGCTAACAGACAGACAGCAGATAGAGACACACAGGGGGAGCGTGTCTATGTTCCCGGCCGGGTCCTATGTTCCCCGCTTTGTATGTGACCGGGGAACATAGGACCCTGCGAGCAAATCTGTTTTTCGTAGGCTGGTAGGGGCAAGTACCGCCTTTTTCGCCTCTGATTCGCCTGTGATTGGTTAGAATGTCTCTCCTCCGATTGGTTAGGGTTAGGTTTAGGGTTAACCCTCACCCTAACCCTAACCCTAGCCCTAAATCTGAACCTAACCCTTTGCACCCGGGGAACATAGGACCTGGGGAACATAGGGATGACCCCTACACAGGCTAACAGCTAGCAGACAGACAGCAGATAGAAATACACAGGCTAACGGCTAACAGACAGACAGCAGATAGAGATACACAGGCTAACGGCTAACAGACAGACAGCAGATAGAGATACACAGGCTAACGGCCCGCAGACAGACAGCAGATAGAGATACACAGGCTAACGGCCAGCAGACAGACAGCAGATAGAGATACACAGGCTAACGGCTAACAGACAGACAGCAGATAGAGATACACAGGCTAACGGCTAACAGACAGACAGCAGATAGAGATACACAGGCTAACGGCTAACAGACAGACAGCAGATAGAGATACACAGGCTAACGGCTAACAGACAGACAGCAGATAGAGATACACAGGCTAACGGCTAACAGACAGACAGCAGATAGAGCGGTCATGCAGTGCTGAGAGGCAGTAGCTCTGCGCTACGTAGCGTAGCGCCGTCTGAGGGACCCGGCCCGGCGGCCATGTCTAGAGGAGGATTTATGGGGACTCTCCGGGGCCCGGGTTGTATTTCTGGCAGCCGGCGGCCGCCTGAGCGTCCCACAGACGCACGGCTGTTGGCTCTGACCGGCCGCTCTCTGGGTGGCGGTCAGCGAGGAGAAAGCTGAGCACTTTTTACGCCTACGGGCCGTTTTTTCGGAATGCGGCCGGCGGGAGGCTCGCTGTGTGGTCACTTGTCCCCGGGCCGGCGGGATTCACCGGCCAATCGGGACGGAGACGGGGTAGTCAGGAACGGTCGAGCGCTCCGCTTGTCTGAGAGATCGCAGTGCCGTTAACAACTCTCTGTTGAATGATCGGAGTAGACAACTTGTTTAGTATTTCCTCGTTCTTTTGTACTACTCATCATGGCTATGATCATGTCAGTGCTTCTGTGGTTTATACCGTGACAGAGGATCACTGTCCATGAATCAAGTTGAATTTGGTGTGTGTGTGTTCAGGTTTGTGTGTGTGTGTGTGTGTGTGTGTGTGTGTGTGTGTGTGTGTGTGTGTGTGTGTGTGTGTGTGTGTGTGTGTGTGTGTGTGTGTGTGTGTGTGTGTGTGTGTGTGTGCGCCTCAGGTTCCAGCACAGCAGGGGTCCCCCCTGTGCGGTCGATCGGGGCGTCCCGGTTCAGCTTCTTATCGCTCTCTCTTTAACAGGTGTGTAAAGATAGTGAAGCAACATAACCTACCCTTACGAGAGAGAGAGAGAGAGAGAGAGAGAGAGAGAGAGATGGGCAGAGCATAGGAGGAGTGAATATGTCACGGCTTAATAGCTGAGAGCGCTTCTGTTTCACGTAAGGGGAAATTGTCTCTCAGTAGTCCCTGTAGCAGGCGACCTATGTCATTGTTATGCCAATATCACCAGCCTGCTGGGTTTCTTACAGATGTGGGGTATATAATATAGTATAACAGAATATCCTCTATCATAGCCATTTGATTTGACGCTACATATCTTTATCGTTGTACTACCTGGTTTATAAAATACAAGAAATGTTAAGCTCATGTGTGTTATGAATTCTGAAAGTCTTCTGTACTAAAGAGCTCCAGTCTTCTGAAGTTGGTTCTCTGTTCTACCTAATGAATCTAACCAAAATCCACCCTCACGTTGCAACACAGACGGTTTCAGACATATTTTAGGGCCGCCGGTGTGCTAATTGTTTGCGACTGTGACCAAGGGTAACAAACCGTTGTAGTGCTACGCTACGCTAGGCTAACCCCAGCGTCCTGAGTCTATAGGACGACTCATTCATTTTGAGATAACTTTATGAGTCAAGAAGAACGAAGAAAAATGGAGACTGTCACTGCAGCCAAACACGCACGTGCACATGCACACGCACGCGCACACACCTGCTTTTTTCATCAACCCAGCCCTACTGTGCTTCCCAGTCAGAAATATTACTGTAAGAAAACAATCCAGTGACCGACGTGCCTGGCTTTGCTGGAATACAAATACGTATTCCAGATGCACCGAAATCATTATGTCTCTCTCTGCTCACACGTATTGCTCACGCTGATCCATCTGTATCGATATGCTTTACCACCTCAGATTAGAATAGAAAGAGTGTGTCCTTTTGTCCAGGTGTGTGTGTGTGTGTGTGTGTGTGTGTGTGTGTGTGTGTGTGTGTGTGTGTGTGTGTGTGTGTGTGTGTGTGTGTGTGTGTGTGTGTGTGTGTGTGTGTGTGTGTGTGTCTTTGTATAATTGTTCCATGAAAGAATTTGCGGGAGAGGTCAATAAAGTACAATTAGTTCTGCTACTGCCTCACATCCGGCCAGGGGAACTGGGAGACGGCAAGCTGCACACCGGACTCTGAGGTGTGTGTGTGTGTGTGTGTGTGTGTACATGTGTGTGAGTGTGAGACCGGATCTATCTGGAGCCAAGGTTCTCCTAGAGCAGAGCTGTACCCGGGTCCTGGAGCGCCCCTTGTGACCCCAAGGTGACCCCAAGGTGACCGGGGGTCTAACCTGGACCACCTGACCCCCCAGAGTCGGGTCCAATGAGCTGGTGGGGATCAGGCCAAGTGCAGGGTGTGTGTGTCTGTGTGTGTGAGAGTCTGCGGTAACTGATGGACTGTTGAAAAGAGTCTGTCCTCAGAAACGCGTCTGAGCCGCGCTGAAAGCTGAGGCCGTCGCCACTCAGTGAGCCAATGGCTGTCATCGCCGCTGCCTGATGATGCACGTGTGTGTGTGTGCATGTGTGTGTGTGTGTGTGGGTGCGAGAGACAGAGCGTGAATGTGTATGTCATCAGGGCCGGCGGGAGCCAAGCGGGATGCAGGTGTGCTCCTCTGTGCCTCTGCTTGTTCTGAAGCCCCCCCCCGACCCCCACCGGGTCTGCAGGCTGTGGGTCTGACATCACGGCTAGAACGGCTCCCCTCAGAGCCACGTCCACAGTCCTCGTCCTTTCCCCGTGTCCCTGCAGAGCCACAGAGTTCCCCTCCTCTCTGTGTCTCCTCTGAGAGCCGAGGCATCCCGCCGGCCCGCTATTGTTCTGCTCTGTAATGTTCGCCCGTCGCGGTCTTCCGTGTGGCGCTCTTAAAATCCCGGGACTGTTTTCAATTATCCCGTGGTTAGTCGGTCCAGGCTCTCTCCTTGTGTGCCTCAGACCCGGGGGGGGTGGGGGGCGAGCCGCAGAGACCCCCTGATGAGCGAGGACGCAGTCTGATGGTTTTATGAAGACCCCCACCGTCAGGACGGAGGGGGGGAGGATGCAGACCGGGACTCGTACTGCGGTCTCTCTCGGTGAATTAGAGTTTAGTGGCGTGGAAACAGGAGCGCCGTGCGATGGGGAAACCATGTGACGAACGCAGCGCAGCGTGGCCCAGAGTCTCCCCGTGCGTTGGGCTGCGTGGCGGCGCGGGGGGGGGGGCTCGTAAGGGAAGTGTTTAGGGCTGCAGGAGGCCGGCCGCTCGTATTGTTTTAGCGCCGCGGTTAGTGGGGCTGCAAAGTAGAAGGACAGAAAGAAAGAGGAGTAGGTTTTGAGTTTACCGGGGGGGACGTTTATAAAGTCAGACTCTCGTAGGACCCCGGTGTGAGTATCGTTGGCCGACGTTGGACCTAGTAGTTGACGATTCGGCCGACCGTATTCGCTCTGAATTATTCTGTCAACTGTCGACTCGTGTTATGGTATGAAAGCATCAGCTGCGCATGGAATATTACGGCCCGTCTATTATTACATACTTCTGCCGTATAAGTGGCTCTGCGGTCGCCCTGCTCTTTTGTACTTTTTATATCCTCTCTCTAACGTTTCAACCGAATTGCTTTTAAAAATAAAATCATAAAAAAAACTGCTAAATCTGTCCGACTTCCAGTTAACTGTCAGAAGAACCCCGCCCTCCCCCTTACCCCACCCCCAGCACCACCACCCCCCCCCTCCCTCCTAGCCTTGGCCCCTCTCCCCTCACCTCCGCCAGCTGCGCCGCCCCCCAGCTCAGCTTACAAGGGGAGCGGGTGGAGGTTCCTCCGGTGATCACTGTGCTCCGAGGGAGAGAGTGGAGAGCAGCTGCCCCCGTACAGACAGCCCGGCAGCGGATACTCGGACCGCCGTGGACTCCCTCTGAGTGGCTCCTGGAGCTCTTCCCCCCCCGCCGGCCCCCCGGCCCCGGGTTCCTCTTTTTTTGATTGATTTTGATATCGGGGTGCGTTGGAGAATGCTCCCCGGAGTGGTGCTGCTGCTGTCCGCCTGCCTCCAGGTGCGCGTGCAGGGGAAGCCGCGCTCACAGGTAGGGACCAGGTGCCTGGGGGGGGGCTGGGTGTTTTGGGGGGGGCTGGGTACCTGCGGGGGGGGGGTGGAATCGTGCTGGGGTAGTGGGCTGGCCGTGTCACGTTGTAATGGCAGTGTTTAATAATTGAGTGAGTACATTTTTGCCGTTGATTTGAAATGTAATCAAGCTGCCATGTTCGCGTTGCTAATCTGAACCGCCTCAGGTTTTTCCATTGTTTGACTTTTTATGATCTGTTACTGAAACGTGATGCTTCTTGAATTACTTCAGGTTAGTTTTGTGTGTCATGGTGAAAAACACAAAGTTGTAAAATCTCAAATGTTAAACTTGTTGTGCGTCCTAGTGGGCTGTGCCTCATCATGTGATGATGGGGAGCTAATGGCCTTTAAACAGGGAATATCCCAGGGCGGACTCATTCCTACACACGGTCTAAACTGTGCTGTTTCCTCCTCGTCATCATTATATCCACGCCGCAGGTATTTGGCTCCATGTGTTGCTGCAGTGCACGCTCTGTGGAGACATATAGAGACTTGTAGAGGGACACATCCCCACAACCATCACCTAAATACCCGACAGGCCGCCTCCAGCATCCAGCCTCCAGCCTCGGCCCGGACTCATTCACGATACCGTGGCCCCTTCCCGCCCTCGATCTCTCTCTTGATCCCAGATACCTGAGGTCTTTCCCGGTACCACACATATTTTCCCTTCCCAGCATTCTCAAGCGACTGGAAAAAAAGGGGATTCACCCTCCCTGTGTGTGTGTGTGTGTGTGTGTGTGTGTGTGTGTGTGTGTGTGTGTGTGTGTGTGTGTGTGTGTGTGTGTGTGTGTGTGTGTGTGTGTGTGTGTGTGTGTGTGTGTGTGTGTGTGTGTGTGTGTCAGATTGGGTCACGTGAGGATGTGACATTGCCACTGGATCAAGACGTATGATTCGTGCTCCTATATTGTATGACATTGTGTGTGTGTGTGTGTGTGTGTGTGTCTTCGCCCCAGCAGCCCCTAATGATAATGCACAGATGGAATACATGCCGAGAGTGTGTCGTAGCTGAAGGTGATCTGAACTCTCCTGTCGTTGCTCGTGGCACACGGCTCACCTGAGTTCATCTGCTGATATATGAACAGTCGTCAAACACCAAAGTGTGTCGCGGTCGGACCGGGGAAGAAGGAGGGGGGGGTCTCCATAAAGAGACCTCTGGGGAGTTTAAAGGACTTTATGATGACACAGAAGCCTTATTTTCGATTTTTTTATACGTCTGTAATCTGTCATGCGTGTAATTGAATGAGTGCATTTTATGTGCATGGGTGACCTGCAAGGAAATGCCGTGGATTTGGGTCGTGCTGGTGATGGTGGGGGAGGGGGGAGGGGGGGGGGGGGGGGGGTGGGGAGTGACTGGGAGTGGGCGTGTCGGCGGGGTTACTGGGAGGACACCACCACCTCCTCAGACAGTTCTGTGAGCCGGGCTTCCTTCCTGAAAGCCTTTGCAGTAAACGGTTTTGGCAGAAGCACAGCTTTCAACACCTGCTCCCTGCTCTCATTAGAGCTGGGCCATTACATCACCTTTAATCTCCCTGCAACAAAGCATACCGCTCATTCTAGCTGCTCGCTCTTAACCCACTCCTTGGTTTGTGTTGCTAACTCTATCTGCTCGTTCTTAAACTGCTCTGTGTTGCTAACTCTAGCGCCTCGTTCTTAGCCTGCTCTGTTTTGCTAACTCTATCAGCTCAACCTTAGCCTGCTCTAAGTTTTATGTAGTCTGTCAAATATTTCAGTTTTCAAGGGCAATATTCCGAATGGTATCTCTCTTTAACTGCTCCTTCTGTCCAACTTCTCAAACAATTGCTAGCTCCCGCAAACGTTGGCTTAAAGCAAAGCAATTGTTCAGTTATTTTCCCTCCACAGAGGAGTTATGGGAGTAAAAGATGTTTGACAGTTGACCCCTCGGTTAAGTGTGTGCTGAACATTTAAGACACATTAAGCCCCAGACGACCACACTGGAGTGACATGTCATCCTGCTCTGAACAGTACAGCTCACTGGGATTGGCGACGTAAGCAGAAACCGTACGCATTTTAATGGCCACAGAATCGGCACCCCTTGCGCTATTTCCGAATGCTTTACAACCACTGGAGTCTTTTATGGAGGCAGGCAGTGCCCTTGGGCCTAGGCAGGCGGCAGGGTTTGGGGTGTGTTTAAGGCCTCTCTGCGTGGTACTGCTCCACTGTCTTGCTATGCTGCCAGTTCTCAAACCCTCAAATCTAGGATGGCTCTGATGATGCTCAATCAAAATCAAACAAATGCAAATAGGTTAAGTTTGAAATTTACAACTTTGCAATTAATTACAGATTCTCTCCAACCAAATCATAACTACTTTGTATTCCATTCTACATGTAGTACTTTGCGTTGAAAGTGTTTATTGTGACACCCGTGGCACATTTTTTTGCATGGAAAATGTGCATCTGAATATTTGAACGATATGAATTGCCACAAGGACTTGGTCGAAACTCCAATTTCTATCTATTGCATTTTCCTTTTAGTTATCGCTACAATAAGATTGAAGTTCCCTTGAAATTTACTTTATTTATCAGTTTGGTTTCTTTCAACAGAAAAAGACTGTTAAACCACTCTAGCCATGTGTTTCTATTCTTAGTCCTGCAGGTTAACAACACTGTCCCATAGAACACTAAGTTGGGTGAAGACAACGTGGCAAGCCAAGGGCTCCCTCCAGAACACACAAAGCCAGACACTTTATCCTGATACAACGTCCTAACAGCCACAATGGAAGTTCACCCCTCGAACCATCACAGTAGCTGGTCTGTGGACAGATGTTCGAGTTATTGTTATCAGATATATTTATTTCAAAACGTAACACAGCACAGCTTACCTTTATTAAATACGTTATCAGAATGGTTCAGACATGCCGTTAATATTATGCTTTCTTGGCAGCAGTCGCACCCCTGTGATCCTGTAGAGCTCCATCTGGGTTTCCCGTTGAAGGATCTGGCTTACGCTAGCTGGTGTTCATTAAAAGCCGGGCTAGTTGGGATGGAACTGTGTTAAGATATATAGCGTCGCGCCATGTGGAATACAGATGCTAGTGGCTTCAGCTGCTAATATGCACACTGAACATGAGCTAAAGGGGGTGGATTATCATTTAGTGGGATTCAACTTAAACACATGCAGACTCACACAAACATGCAGAAATACACACACATGCAGACACACACATGCAGACACACAGACCCACAAACACACACAAATACAGACACACACACACACGCGCGCACACACTCACGCACACGCACTCACACATTCAGAAGCATTCACACTGTCTTGCAGGCACATGTTAATTTGCTCAAAGACCCAGACACAAACATTCTAATCCTAGGAACTGACATGACCTTCAAAATACGACCAACCGACCACCATCGTAAACACCAGCTCAAGTTTAAGATGTTTATCA
This sequence comes from Gadus macrocephalus, assembly GCF_031168955.1. Lineage (NCBI taxonomy): Eukaryota > Metazoa > Chordata > Actinopteri > Gadiformes > Gadidae > Gadus > Gadus macrocephalus. Next base: position 22,907,567 of record NC_082395.1, on the reverse strand, counting down.
TCACACATCCAAGAGCAAACAAATAACACACACACACATACACACGCACGCACGCGCACACGCACACGCACACGCACACAGATCAAAGGCACATATTCACACAAACCGGCACAGGATTAGAGGCCGGAAATCAAGTTTGTTCAAAGTTGTTTTGCTATTTTGGTAGAGCGGTTGATGTGGTTAATTTATAAACTCTTATAGAGAATTTATGAACAAAGAATTTATATATGTGTCAATACCTCAGACTACATCCATTGTTGACTCAATCCGCAAGTACGTGTCTCTTCCAAACACACCAATACAAAAAAGGAACTGGTCTCTCGAAACCACACCAGTACATGTATAGTACTGGTCCCTCCAAACCACACCAGTACATGTATAGTACTGGTCCCTCCAAACCACACCAGTACATGTATAGTACTGGTCCCTCCAAACCGCACCAGTACATGTATAGTACTGGTCCCTCCAAACTACACCAGTACATGTATAGTACTGGTCCCTCCAAACTACACCAGTACATGTATAGTACTGGTCCCTCCAAACCGCACCAGTACATGTATAGTACTATTCTCTCCAAACCACACCAGTACACGTATAGTACTGGTCCCTCCAAACTACACCAGTACATGAAACAACTCTCAAGTGGGAAATTGGTGTTGGGTTTTTGTAAGATCATTAGTTGAAAATGTAAATGAGTCAGGTGCTTAGAAGCACCTGACTCCTCAGACCACCTTCTGAGTGATCAGTCGTTGGAACGACTGATGTTATGAGCAGAGCGCATTTTAAAACTGGAACTCTTTTGCTCATGTACCTAGAGTATTGGATTCAAGGATTATAACATGAGAGGAGGAAATCCTGCAATATCATCCAGACATTTGATGCAGCATACCAAAACAATAACGTACTGCATCGCACCTCATCTGTAACAGCAGTGTGTTTTAGTGAACGTTAGAGAACACCAATGGGGTGGGCCTGTTTGTTTTCCTCTCCGTCTGAGATTTCAGACTAGCTAGGGAGATATTTGCATTTAAAACCAAAAAAATCTCCGTAATGTCATTTCCACACTGAGGCCATTGAGTCCTAAGGTCACTTCCATCATAAATTCTTGGGATGATGTAGCCTCAGCATTGTCAGGCTGGAATCCCAGTCATCAAGACATTACATTTCCAGATGAGCTGGCATGCGTCCGTCTGCTGCGTTTTGATAACGGCTCTGGAAGCTCTCAGCGGAGGCCCTCCGACTCGTCCGGGGGCCTGGGGCCCGGAGAAGGTTCCCATCGCATCCCCCCCCCCCCGCCAAACAACGGACTGTTTCCGGGTCCTCATAAATCTGCCCCCAAAACGCTCGCCGCTTTCATCTCAAAGAGCGTTTTTATAGTTGGAAGATAGATTAGGAGCGTCCATTAAACGGAGAGAAAGGATTTCTCTTGAGGAGATGATCTGACCCTCCACTAGGATTCAGTCACGCAGCTTTTTTTTGTTCAGACAACAACTGCCATTTATTTATGCGCACGTCACTCCATCGCATGTTTGGATTGATTTCAACGGCTAATAAATGCATCTTTTATGTTTACTTTAATATTTGTTTTCTGTGATGGAGACAGAACCCATTAACAGGGTTGATAAGGAAGAAGGACCAAACTCTTCTGATAACAAGTGAAGACAATTTTTTTTGTTATTTCTGTCATTTTGTGTTTAACAAAACGATTCCAACATAACAACAAAGCTTTCTGGGTTGCTGGAAATTTCATAGAGAGCGATTTTCTCATATCCTGAAGAAGAAGAAGAAGAAGAAAAAAATCTGTCAAACAAATTGATCCCAGCGTATTCCGAAACGTAGCCTTCCTCTTCTCTAATAGCGAGACACGAAGCCTCTGCCGCCTGGGTCAGATCTCGACTAAGGAACCAAGGGATTTAGGGTCGTTTGTTGTTGTGCGTGTTGGCAGGAAGTTGGTCTTCATTCAGGAACGGTCTGTACTAAAGTATTCTTGTGATTATAAACGACATCCATTTTAACTCCTTTGGGCTGGATGTTGAATAGGCAGTTTGAAGTTTGTTTCCGTTCCCTAAAAACTACCCTGAAGCAACCCAGCGGAGGAATGAGGAGGTGTTCTGATAAAGGCGCTCCTGGTCAGGTACCCGGGTTCCCATGGCTCATGCCCTTAAGACCCTTCAGCTTGTCAACCCAAGACGGCGTACCCATGCACTGAACCCCCCCCTCCTCCCCTCCCCCCCAGCCTGGCAGGACCTCAGCGTTCAGAGGCATGATCTGAAGCCTTCCGTCCCACCGGCGGACACTCGTCTAGGAACCGTTGGCTCTTCCAGGTCTGGGTGGGGACAGTGAGTCAGAGAGACGTAGGAGGAATGCTGGGTAATATCCTCCGATGTCAACATGCGTCCACCTCCACACATCCTGCTTTCATTGAGATCCGGGGAACTGCAGCTAGTGTGCGACACTCGCTTGTAGTTGTTTTGTAATTCTTGGTGCCAGCCTTTGTTGGTGTGTCTCTCGTCTGCCTTCATGTCACAGTATGGTCTGGACGCACGCATGCACGCACGCACGCACGCACGCACGCACGCACGCACGCACGCACGCACGCACGCACGCACGCACGCACGCACGCACGCACGCACGCACGCACGCACGCACGCACGCACGCACGCACGCACGCACGGACACTAGGACACACGCAGCCAACACCAAGTGCTTCTAGTCATTATAATAGTGAAGGGTTTTTAGACGCTGAGCCAATGTGAACACTAAGGAACTCTGTACTAATGAGGCACGAAAATACCTCTAATTCCCGGATAACATAAAAACAAAGGGAATCGCACCGTAAGTCCAGAATCACATCCTCAGACACGTGCATCTGGAAAACACAATCCCCCCACACACACACACACACACACACATGCGTGAATGCACAAAAATATGCAAACAAACACACAAATGCAGACACACACACACACACACACACACACACACACACACACACACACACACACACACACACACACACACACGTATGCAACAAAAACGCCTTATGGAGTTTGAGTTCAACTGAAGTGAAGTGCATTGCTAGAACATTTTCAACATGTTAAACGCATTAATACACACACACACACACACACACACACACACACACACACACACACACACACACACACACACACACACACACACACACACACACACACACACACACACACACACACAAACCCCACCGCCTACTATAGTTCTCCCGAGAAGTTCCAGGACCAGGCAGACTTTTTTTCCCACCACATCTCCAAGTTAATTTAGTGTAGGCGAGGGACAGTTGAAGGCCTTCTCTCCGTAGCTTGCATTGCTGTTAATTTCCTCATGATGTCATTCCAAATGCTCAGGTTGTATTGTGTTGGGGGGCCACACATTAGGCCGGTGTTATCGAACTGCAACTTTGACACAGGACGAAGGGTACTTGGTGAAAGGGGGGCCGCTGTGGTGCCAAACCGTGACGGGGGGCTACGTTATATAAACGCTCAGTTCACTGTCCTTCCTCAGCTGGTTTTGTTACAAGTTTGGCCGGCTTTACGTTATTTAGTTATTGACTGGCTTTAAACTCCTGGAACACGTGCTACTGCCACTGAAAGTTGGAAAACATTCATGTAATTATGTTGTAATTGATGTAAAGATGTCTTTGGATGTTGAGTCGTTTCCATATATGACCGTGTGACTGGAGTGTGGGAGTTCTATTTCACATTTCTGCGATCACTTTAACCTGTTAATAATTGTATTAAACCGATCGTTTTATCCTCATTATCGTACTCAGTGATGTTCTCCCCAGGGTTCAGGGAACGAGCCCTCGTACATTCCCGCTGTCTCCTCTTCTCAACACTGAGCTGAGAGAGGAGACAGACAGCTTCCCAGCTGATGGGCGGTAGACGTCCTGCTGTCCACGCTGAGCCCCCCCACGTCGCGCCCCCCCCCCCATCATGTCAGCATCGTGACTCTGAGGACCGGAGACACAAGCCAGTTCTAGTTTAGCCTCCGGATACGTCTGCAAGTCAACAGGTTGAGCCCGACTCAGTACATGGGAAAAACGGGTGGAGGGTATACTAGTAAGACGAATGCTGCGCTGAGTATTCCCAGCTGAGCCGCGTCTAACCACTTCCAGATGAGGTCGGGCTTTAGTGACACTCTTAAAGATTCCTGTTAAAGTTCTCCTGAGATCGGGGCTGCTCCAGATGGCGCTTACCGCCCACGGAGCAAATCAAAGTTCTGAGCAGAAACAACAACAATAACTCCTGTGCATTTAATATTTGATGGATTCCGGCTTCAAACGGCGGGGGGGGCCTTGTTAGCCGGCGGTGAACCACTGGGCTCTGCTGGCACGGCTTCCTCTGGGACGGAGACTGTGGAGCAGCACCCTGTGACCGCGGCCGGGGCACACTCGACACTCATGAGTCCTGACACTTTGACTTCCAGGTTTGACGCGGAGGTCACAGTGAATGCCACGTTTGTTTGGGAGCAGGCCCGAGGCCGGTTCTGTTTTTGGGTTACTTGGGGACGGATTAGCGTGTCTGTGTTTATTCACAGAGGCCAGACTCCAGAAGCTGACAAGTTTCCCTTGGCACGGCTGTCTGGATTGTTAGATATCAAGGGGCACTTCAGCTTGTGTACTTGCCTCTTATTTGCCCCGTTCACAGGGGCAGACGTCACCGCAGGCAGCCTGACAACCTGCAAGCAGTATTGTGCTTCTTTCTTATAAATAGAAGTAGCCATGGTTCTCTAAAGTGCAAGATAAATTGCGTTTAGATTTGTGTATAGATTTGTTCAATTCAATTTAACTGATAACTTTTATTATAATGACCATCAGACAGAGAGCAGACTTCTATTTCCAGTGTGGTCATTGTAGTTAGTGTAAGTAACACATCTGCCCTCTAAAACAAACAATGCTGTTCTCTGTTTTGGTTGCTGTCGTGTTCCTCCACATTCTCGGCCTCCTCGCTTCCATCCGCCATAGAAACCAGATCGCAGCGCTGCTGGCTTCGCCACAAAAGTCGATTTTCCATGTTGTCTTTTTTCCCCCCTGCCCTCTTAGTTCTCGGCTCTTTTCTGTCCTCCCTTTTGTCTGTGTTTCAGAAGGGCGGCCGTGTTTGGCTTGGCACCGCGGTGCGTTTGGCACGGCTTAGGGACTCAAAAGCTTTTAGCTGGTGAGATCTCCGCTCAGTAGCCATCCCTCCCTCTCTCCCCCTGGCTCTCGGAGCGGCGCCCGGCCTTTTCTCGTTCCCATCTCACCTTCTAACGTTTCCCTCGTGTTCCATCGATTCATCCTCCTAACCTTCACACCCGTCCTACCCTTCCTCTCTCTTGCTGTCCGTCCTCATCCTCTCCTCATCGCTCTCTCACTTACAAATTGTAAGCGAGACAATTTCTTCGTCTTATGCAAGTGGCTACCTCCCTGTCCTCCTTCCCTCCCTCTCTCCCTGTCCTCCTTCCCTCCTTCCCTCCCTCTTTCCCTGTCCTCCCTCCCTCCCCCCTCCCTCCTCCCTCCCTCCCTCCCTCCCTCCCTCCCTCCCATCCCCGGTTACATAAAGCATTCCATTTCTTTATTTAGTGTATTTTAAAGTCGAGTGGCGTAGCGGAGGATCTCCCACCGAGCTCAGAGGAGGGTGAGGCAGGTTGAGGGAGGTGAGGGAGGTGAGGGAGGGTGAGGCAGGGTGAGGGAGGTGAGGGAGGGTGAGGCAGGGTGAGGGAGGTGAGGGAGGGTGAGGCCACTGGGACAGGAGACGGAGTGCATGTGATGCTTTTACTGCTGGTGAGCGGAGGCTCCGCCGCTGAGGAGCTGAGGACCAGAGGGCCAGCAGCAGCTCTCTGCTGTCTGCAGGGAGAGCTGAATACAAACCAGACGGAGAGTGCTGGGTTTGGCCGTCAGCCAACCACAGTGGAGCCCCGCGCCATTAATTATGATCGCCCCTCCCACCCTCCTCATAATGCACCGTTCTCTGGTTACTCGGCAGGTCCACTAAAGGGTAGCCTAACTAGCCCTGGCTATAGCGAGTACGGTAGCCTAACTAGCCCTGGCTATAGTGAGTATGTTAGCCTAGCCCTGGCTATAGCGAGTACGGTAGCCTAACTAGCCCTGGCTATAGTGAGTATGTTAGCCTAGCCCTGGCTATAGTGAGTATGGTAGCCTAACTAGCCCTGGCTATAGTGAGTATGGTAGCCTAGCCCTGGCTATGGTGAGTATGTTAGCCTAGCCCTGGCTATAGTGAGTACAGTAGCCTAGCCCTGGCTATAGTGAGTACAGTAGCCTAGCCCTGGCTATAGTGAGTACAGTAGCCTAGCCCTGGCTATAGTGAGTACAGTAGCCTAGCCCTGGCTATAGTGCGGTAGACTAGCCCTGGCTATAGTGCTGTAGACTAGCCCTGGCTATAGTGCAGTAGACTTGCCCTGGCTATAGTACGGTAGACTTACCAAGGCTATTGTACAGTAGCCTAGCCCTGGCTATAGTACATTAGCCTAGCCCTGGCTATAGTGAGTATGTTAGCCTAGCCCTGGCTATGGTGAGTACGGTAGACTAGCCCTGGCTATAGTGAGTACAATAGCCTAGCCCTGGCTATGGTACGGTAGCCTAGCCCTGGCTATGGTACGGTAGCCTAGCCCTGGCTATGGTACGGTAGCCTAGCCCTGGCTATGGTACGGTAGCCTAGCCCTGGCTATAGTACGGTAGCCTAGCCCTGGCTATAGTACGGTAGCCTAGCCCTGGCTATGGTGAGTACAGTAGACTAGCCCTGCCTATAGTACGGCAGCCTTTAGACCACCTGTTCGCTGTAGAGCAGAAGCAGTGTTTGCAGTACGTCTGGTTTCACTCTGTCCATGGAGCGCTGATGGGAGCTCTTGGCTCCAGCGAGTCGAGCGTTTCCTGTCATTCATTATTGCCACCGTGACACAGGGACGGCTCTGAGCCCTGGGTCGATCGCCAGGAAACTCTGGGATCGGCTGGACGGCCTGCGAGCCAAGAACATGATATTCAGGAAGAGTCCTGATTGATTGTTAATTGGTTATTGTATTATGGTTGGTAATCACCGTAGACATTGACACAGTACATTCACTAAATGAAATCCAGATTTGCCGTGACGTGTAATGACTGCTTCGTGAAAAGAGGGCTATTCTTCTACACAGTGCCTGTTCGACAGTACAATGCCGGCTCTGATAAAAGAATAACAACAAGTGACATATAAATATACATTTATATATATTTCTCTCTATCTCCCCTGTCTCCCTCTTGCTCTCTTTCTCTCTCTCTACCTCTCCCTTGCTTTCTCTCTCGCTCTCTGTCTCTCTCCCCCCCCCCCCCCCCCAGAGCCCGGGCTGTGATGACTTTGTGGGCCCAGGCCGGGTGGTGGATAAGTGTGGTGTGTGCGGCGGCGACAACTCGGCATGCCGGCTGGTCTCGGGGCTGTTCCAGCACAGCCTGACCCGCGTCGGCTACCACAAGATCCTGGAGATCCCCCAGGGGGCGACCAAGATCAACGTGACGGAGATGCTGAAGAGCAAGAACTACCTGGGTGAGGAACGCCGCTCTGCCTCGACCTCCAGACGCTCAGGAGGAAGATAAACGGGCTCCGCAGAGACCGGTTGAATCCAGTCCAAGGCCGGACTCCTGGATGTCTGTTAGGATGATTTGGTCTCGCTGCCTTGACCTAAACATCTTCTCCTTAGGTTGATGGTTCTACGCCCGCGGGCTGAATACCTCTGAGAATGTGTTTACTGCATAAGCTGTGGGTCTCTCCAGCCTGACCGAGTATTAATTATAAGGTTCTTCTGTGTTGAGAATATCTCCGTCTCTCAGCTCGGAGCGTTAGAAACACAGAAGACTGAAGTGGTGTCAAACAAAGAAGGATTTACAGATTATTGAAGAAGTCACCGTTCTGACTTCAGATCTGTCTGTGAGTGTGTTCTGGCCTGGGACTGGGGCCCTTTTAGGGCTCTGAGAGGAGCAGACCAGGCCTGTGACCGGGGCCTGTGACCGGGGCCTGTGACCGGGGCCTGTGACCGGGGCCTGTGACCGGGGCCTGTGACCGGGGCCTGTGACCGGGGCCTGTGACCGGGGCCTGTGACCGGGGCCTGTGACCGGGGCCTGTGACCGGGGCTGTGACCGGGCCTGTGACCGGGGCTGTGACCGGGGCCTGTGACCGGGGCTGTGACCGGGGCTGTGACCGGGGGCTGTGACCGTCTGTAGGTGGGTTCTAACATGGGCCTGTGAGGAGCAGAGCGGATCCTGTGCTGTGTGATGTTCACCTCCAGAGGTCTCCTCATTGGTCCGTAGTCCTCCAGAGACAGCGAGCTCTCCTAGAGGCCCGGTGACCTTGCTTGTAGACATATTGGTTTTAGAGGTGACTGCTGGAATGCTTGGGTTAGGGTTGGGCTAGGGTCTTTCATCGTTTTAATGAGCATGTGTGTGTGTTAGTGTGTGTATTTTACTTGGTGAGGGTTTGTGTGTGTGCCTGTTAGAGTGTACATTGTGTGTGTGTGTGTGTGTGTGTGTGTGTGTGTGTGTGTGTACATGCGTGTGCGTGACTGTGTGTGTGTGTGTGTGTGTGCGTGCGTACATGCGTGACTGACTGTGTGTTACCTAGGTGTGTGTGTGTGGTTGTATTTGCCTTTGTGTGTATGTGTGTGCATGAATGTATGTGTGTGTGTGTGTGTGTGTGTGTGTGTGTTTATTCGTTTGTGCGTGACTCTGTGTATGTGTGTGTGTATCTGCGTGACTCTGTGACTGTGTGTGTGTGTGCAGCAGAGGGGGGCTGAGGTGGCGGGCTGAGCAGCGTGTTGACTCCAGAGCACTCCAACCCCCCACCAGGGAACCTGTATAAACAGCCCCCCGCCCCCCCACCAGGGAACTGTATAAACATTGTTTCATTAGAGGAGCGGCTCACCGTCCGCTTTCATTACAGCCCGGAATGTTCCCCGACAGAAGCAGTTAGGGAGCCGGGGCGGGTCGGTTCCCCTTGCACTCTCACCTCAAACATGCACCCTCACCCTCACCCTCACCCTCACCCTTTCTTTCTTTCTTTCTTTCTTTCTTTCTTTCTTTCTTTCTTTCTTTCTTTCTTTCTTTCTTTCTTTCTTTCTTTCTTTCTTTCTTTCTTTCTTTCTTTCTTTCTTTCTTTCTTTCTTTCTTTCTTTCTTTCTTTCTCTGTCTCTGTCCCCTCTGGCTCTCTCTCTCTATCTATCTAGCTAGGTAGCGCTCTCGTCTTGGTTTGTATCATAACACTCCTTCTCTTATATTAATCCAAACACACACGGTTACACACCATTACATACTTATTGAGACCAATGAAGCTCGACTTTCCCCGCATGCTGTTATAACGTCTTAAATAAGCTCTCCCATACGTGCACATGAATACTCACCCGGTCATGTGTGAGTGAGGTTGGCACACACACGGTAGACTCTCTTCTCTTCCTCTCACTCTTGCCTGTGTTTAGTGGACCTGACCTTCCTTGAGGGACATGAGAGACACTGAAACGATGTGGAGATCAAATGCACCTTTGAACCAGCATGGGAAAGCATTTATACATCTGAATTGAATGGCTTTTTAATGGTGTGTGTGTGTGTGTGTGTGTGTGTGTGTGTGTGTGTGTGTGTGTGTGTGTGTGTGTGTGTGTGTGTGTGTGTGTGTGTGTGTGTGTGTGTGTGTGTGTGTGTGTGTGTGTGTGTGTGTGTGTGTGTGCGCGCGGTGTGGAGAGGCGATACTGTAGAGAAACATTTTCACTCCCCAGCTTGTCTCGACTAAACAGTGTTCCGACTCAGCAGTGATCCGCCGCGTGTGGCGGTAGTGGCTGTGGGCTTTGAGCGGTGTGTCTCTCTTTGAGCGGTGTGCCACTCTTTAAGGGGTGTGTCACTATTTAAGAGGTGTGTGTGGTGATGATCTCTCTCTCCCTCTCTCCCTCTCTCCCTCTCTCCCTCTCCCCCAGCCCTCCGGAATCGAGCGGGCCGATCGATCATCAATGGGAACTGGGCGATCGACCGGCCAGGGAGGTACGAGGGCGGGGGCACCATGTTCACATACCGCAGACCCAATGAGATCACCAGCACCGCAGGGGAGTCCTTCCTGGCGGACGGCCCCACCAATCAGATCCTCGATGTGTTTGTGAGTAACCAATCCGCTTTGAGCTCCTGAGGTCCACTGTACATTTTTGTTTTTCCTTCCGTATTGAGGAGCCAACTGTTTAGATTTGAGAACCATACAGCACACATAAAGGGCCTGATTCATGCAGACACGCACACAAACACACAGCCACATGCACACACGCACGCATGCATGCACCCACGCAAGAATGCACCCAAACGCCAAAAACATACAGGCACGCATACACACACACACACACACACACACACACACACACACACACACACACACACACACACACACACACACACACACACACACACACACACACACACACACACACACACACACACACACACACAGATTCCTGAGCAGAATGCTACTTTTTCCAGTTGGAAAGTATGGTAAACAGTGAAATCTTTTAATTGTTGCGTTTACTTTCAATCTCAATTTGGCTGCCGTCGTATGACAAGCGCAGCAGCAGATGCACATCAACTCGGACATTTGGGTTTTAATTTATGGGGGATTTAGCAAAGAAGTTAAACAGATGACGGCCTGATTTGTGTCCCCTCCAGATGATCTACCAGCAGCCCAACCCAGGAGTCCATTATGAGTATATACTCCCCTCAGAGAGCCCGGCCAACCCCACTCACCCCGACCACAGCCCTGATGGTACGGGGTCCAGCACTCACATCCACCCTCGCTGCACTGAACACTCCATCCACACTCATCCATCAGATCATTCAACCATCCATCCACCTACTCATGAACAAATAATCAGCAACGTTCCATTCATTATTCCATTCATTCATCCATCCATGTCTACTGACTCACTTCACGTTCAAACTGCACTGCAAAACACCAATCCATCCATCAATCCCTCCTCCCTCTCTCCCTCCCTCCCACCCGCCCTCTCCCCCCCCACCTCCTCTATCTCTTCCCCCCTCCTCCCTCTCTCCCCTCCCTCCCTCCCTCCCTCCCTCCCTCCCTCCATCAGGAAACACGGTCAACGGGCAGGGTGGCTATAATCACCACGGCAACACCCACCAGGAGGGCTACGACCCCGCTGGCGGGGGGCGCCCCCCCAGCAGTATCCCTGACAACCAGGTCCCAGCGGTGCAGCCCCCCCGAAGCCAGAGGGAGTACAACTGGAGGCAGGCCGGGACTACCGAGTGCAGCGCCTCCTGTGGTAAAGGTGAGTAGTTCGGTAAAACTGACTTGTGGATAGTTCAGAAGAGCGACTCTTTAACGGACATCAGATACCTCTGAGGTTGTTTTTCTTATGCTCGTATGTCTCAATGATGCTGACGATTCAGATGTCTATTGATTAAATTAAATTATAATTGATTGGACAAATAAATCAGAAGCCACTTAAGATGATGTGATATCTGTTGCCCTTGTGTTTTCCAGGATATATGTACGCCATCTTCCACTGTGTCCACCGGCAGAACCACGAGGAGGTCTCGGACGCTCTGTGTGACAGCAGTACCAAACCCAGCCAGCAGGAGGAGCCCTGCAACACGCAACACTGCCCAGCATTGTGAGGGAGCTGTCTGTCTCTGCCTCTGTCTCTGTCTCTGTCTCTGTCTCTGTCTCTGTCTCTGTGTCTGTCTCTGTCTCTGTCTCTGTCTCTGTCTCTGTCTCTCTCTCTCTCTCTCTTAACCTGACCCCCTCCCATGCCTCTCTATCTAACTCTGACCCATCTCTCCACCTTGGTCCTACCATCTGACGGCCCCCCTCCCCCGCCCAGCTGGGACATTGGCGAGTGGTCCGAGTGCAGTAAGACGTGCGGGCTGGGCATGCAGCACCGCCAGGTGCTGTGCCGGCAGGTCTACGCCAACCGGACCCTCAACGTCCACACGGGGCGCTGCCGCCACCTAGAGCGGCCCGAGACCGCCAGCACCTGCCAGCTTAAGATCTGCAGCGAGTGGCAGATCCGCACCGAGTGGACCGTGGTGGGTGGTGCCCGCGGCTACATGCTAACAGAGAGGCTGCATGCTACCAGAGAGGGTACATGCTACCAGAGAGGCTACATGCTATCGGAGAGGATGCGTGCTAATGGAGAGGCTACGTGCTCACGGAGAGGCTATATGCTAATGGAGAGGATGCATGCTAACAGAGAGGCTACATGCTAACGGAGAGGCTACATGCTGCTATCGGAGAGGCTACATGCTAATAGAGAGTCTACATGCTAACGTTGGCTCCACCCCTCAGTGCTGTAACGTTGGCTCCTCCCCTCCATACTGTAACATTGGCTCCTCCCCCCAGTGCTCTGTGCCGTGCGGGCTGGGCCAGCGGTCCCGGGACGTCCAGTGCGTCAGTAACATCGGGGACCTGGTGCCGGACGAGGAGTGCAACATGAATCTGCAGCCCAGTGCCGTGGAGAACTGCGACATGGGGGCCTGCGCCAAGAGCTGGTTCTACACACACTGGGGGGCCACGGTGAGGTGCACACACACACACACACACACACACACACCCACACCCCCACACCCACACACACACAAACTAACTCTATTTAGTCACAGTTTCACACACACATTTATTCACTCCCTGTTTGAAATACACACACACACACACACCAATTAGTGTTTCTTCTACACAATCTGTGCATCTTATTGTTTAGTTCAAATATTGAATAGGGCACAGTTTGTTCTAGCCGTTTCTTGCATTCATCCTGCAGTGGTTTTCCTATTGGAATGTTTCTCGTTGTGCTCCTAACACTGTTCTGAGAGGCCAGAGAGAGGATGAGCCGACAGTGTGGTACAGAGCTGTGGATTATCGGAGGGTCAAGCCCTTTTAAAGAGGCTGAAATGCCAAGAGGAAATTGATATTTAAGTGAGGAATGGGGGCGGTGGTCTGGCCTCTGAGGAGGGAGAGGAATGCAGTCCTACTGACGGTGTAAACTACTGACCACCGCGTTATTAACAGACAAGGGAATCGACCAATCACTGGCCTTCACACAACACAAGATGCAAGAGAGGATGGAACTGAGGTCTGTTTCTGGGACCGTGATCAGAGCCACGCATGTGACCTGTGACTCAAGTGCCCCCCTCCCCCCTTTACCTCTCATGCAGTGCTCCGCCGAGTGTGGGATGGGCGTGCGGACGCGCGGAGTCCTCTGCCTGACCAATCAGATCAGCAGCCTGCCACTGGAGGGGTGTGGCCACGAGCGGCCGGCCGACTCCCAGGTGTGCAACAACGGACCCTGTGAGAGCAGCATCGAGTGGTTCACCGGCCCCTGGAGCCAGGTAGGGGCCCTCCGGGGACAGAAGCAGCACCCGGTTACCTCCACGAGCCCACAGCGTTTTCAGGGGTGGCACAGGGCTCAGGAGGCAGAGCGAGCGGGCTGGGAACAGGATGGTCGCTGGTTCGATCCCCGGCTCCCCCAAGCTCGTTGAGCGTAGAGGTGTCCCTGAGCGAGACCCCTCACCCTGACCCCTAAAATTGTATTTAATTTTTTTCAAATGTATTCTATTTTATCCTATTTTTAATTGGTCACTTATGTCCCTGCTTGTTTATATTGTGTTATATCACTGTTTGTTAATTGTTCATTGTTATTGTCTTAAAGCTAGGGTGGGCGATTTTGGAGAAAACAGCCGTTGAGATTCCGTCGCGTACTCTCTGGCCCGTCCCTGCCACGCTACCTGCTGTAGCTCCTCCCACCGAACGTCAGTTATGCGCGTTCATGTGAATTCAGTTACATTGATAGGAAGACGAAACACCATGTCCGATTCCGAGGTAATTAAACATTAGTGCTGATTGCTACATAAGTACATATATAGCATCAACATCTTACTCACAGACATACCATGTATGTTATCTTAAAATCATTGCCATTGCGCTGGTAGGCCTAAGAAAGGTAGCTGTATCAGCCAAGCAAGATAGCAAACTAATTGCAACTGTAGTTCGTTAGCGTAAGAACAAAAGAAAAAAAAACAAAAAAACAAAAACAAAACCTCCTTCTCCATGATAACAGAATTCTTCTAGGTCTCCCTCTTATCAATATTGACAATCGATATGATCTCTTTACTGTCGTTGTCAATCATTGTGTATGTACAGTTCTGTGCTGAAAAAATATATATATTTGTTAAAATAACACAGAAAGCCAGATTACACACAAGGAAACCGTCACTTCAAAGCGATCGCGAAACTGAGCTAGGCTGCTGCTAGCTTGCAACAACGTTATAACAATACATGGAATATCATATGCTAGACTTCCCTCGCAGTGCTTATCTTGGCAGTTGTGTCAACGTAGCTTTTATACAAACGTGACTCGGACATTATCCACAGTTGAGTTGAAGCCTAGGCCACGTGTTAGCACAATCTCTGTGTTATTCCGACAGCCAGGGTTGGTGTGACCATAACTAACCTATAAAACGGACCGGGAAAAGAACCATCGGCTGATGCAAGACATCCTACAGAACCGTATTGAAATGGTTACATTACAGAACCGTAATGTAACTGTTATCGTGGCTTTGCTTAGTAAAAAAACATACCAGCCGACACTTTACATATTCATCGCAATATACCATGGAGGGATAGCACAATTCCTTACCTGTCTATAAGAAATATAGCCATCTCAGCGTCCGATTTTAAGTTTCTCCGGTCACGTAACTCTCTCCATCGCTCATAAGCCACGCCGATGTTTACTCTGGTTTTATTTCGAGCTCTCTCCGCCTCCCTTTTAGTAGCTGTCCTTTCAACAAGTGTCTTTCCTCTTTTTTTCTCTGTCTTAGTGGTGTTAGTTGATGGTATCCGGGGAATGGGAAATTTATGGGCCGTTGATGAAGACACGGCTATTCATTTGTTGTCCGCCGTAGTAGTACAAAACTGTCAGACCGCTAGGCTCGTGAACGCTCACGCAGGGACGCACCAACGTCGTTGCCAAGGTGACCGGACAGTCCCACAGCCAATAAGAACGGAGAATCGGAGCCTCGCTCGGATTGGTCAAAGTGTACATGAGCGGTGGCAATTTTTGGGTGCGGCCCACAGAGGCAGGGGAGAGCAATGTTATGAGCAGATATTCTCAGAGCACTTCACCTACATATAGCTGACTGGCTATTAGGACAGTTTTGCCAAATATTACAGTAAAGAAATTACCCACCCTAGCTTTAATGTATGCACCTTATTCACCAAGCCAAATATCCGGTTGGTGTAAAACCCTTCTTGGCAATTAAATCCTTTCTGATTCTGATTTCTAAATGTATCCATTCTCCATTTACCAATTCACACTTTTTTTTGTTTTTGTGGGGTCTGTGTCGCACGGTGCCCCTAGCGGGTCTCCCCTGTTGGGCTTCTTGACTGGCGTACCTTGGTTTGAAATGCTCACAGGGTCAGAGGAACTGAAACCACAAGGTTGCGTTCAGAACCAAGATGGCATAGTTTCATAATATGTGTCACAGATATACGGCCTGTTAGTCCCTTTGATACTGTACCTGGGATTAAGGGCTATACAAATAAAACTGAATTGCATTGAATTTAATAGCGGTGTGGTCAGCGAGACCCCTCCCCGACGGTGTGTGTGTGTTTTATTGCCCCCAGTGCTCGGTGGAGTGCGGCGTGGGCAGCCAGCAGAGGGCGGTGGTGTGCCTGGTGCGGGCGGAGGAGGGCTACGCCGCCGCGCCCCCCTACGAGTGCTCCTCCCTGGAGCGGCCCCTGGGCCAGCAGAGCTGCAACCTGGGGCCCTGCGGGGCCAAGTGGTACCACACCGACTGGAGCGCCGTGAGTACCCCGCGGCGGGACACGGGGACCAGGGTCTTCTGGACCCGGTAGAGGAGGGTCTTCTGGACCCGGTAGAGGAGGGTCTTCTGGACCCGAGTGGGAGGGTCTTCTGGACCCGGTAGAGGAGGGTCTTCTGGACCCGGTCGGGAGGGTCTTCTGGACCCGGGTGGGAGGGTCTTCTGGACCCGGGACAGGAGGGTCTTCTGGGCCCGGGACAGGAGGGTCAAGAAGACCTGGCACAGGAGGGTCTTCTGTTCCCTTAGAGTCTGATCCCCTACGGTCACATTCCAGGTTCGATCCTGGTGCTCTGGTTGCTATGGGTGATGGTTGCTAGGGGGGTTTGAATCCCAACCGGGGGCATCCCATGCTAGGAATGGATGCACAAAGGGTTTTGGATGACACTTTTTGGATGAAGGTGTCCACCAAACTCCATGGTGTTATATTAACAGAGTCCATCCAAACTACTCATTCGACCATTTTACCCTTCCCTAAAATGTCAATGCTAGACAACTATTTGACAATCTAACCGGAAACCCACCCAGCGTTTATTTAAGGGTAGATCTGCTGACCGAAGCAACAGGGCAAAAACAATACACAGAGGTATCGATTAAAGCCATGCGTACGATGACCCCACAGTGTTCCCCTCCCTTTGAGACCCCCGTTTGGTGAGCGAGATGAACACACGAGGGATCAGATCCACAGATTAAACCCCTTCCATGTAATCCGGCCCGCCGCAAGGAAAAGGCAATATTTACCCTCCACCGCACTGCTTCAGATCCACCACACACTCCCTCATACTGTGTGTATGTCCGTCTGTCTGTCTCTGTGTTTTTGCGTGTGTGTGTTTTTGCGTGTGTGTGTTTTTGCGTGTGTGTGTGTTCGTGTGTGTGCGTGTGTGCGTGTGTGTGTGTGGTCCCAGTGCTCCAAGTCGTGTGAGGAGGGCTTCCGGCTGCGGGAGGTGCGCTGCCTGGCCGACAGCATGCAGCCCAGCGATGGCTGTGAGGAGCAGGACAGGCCCCCGGAGAGGGAGCCCTGCAACCCGGAGCCCTGCACCCCCGATATAGGTGGGTCCCCCCGTCACCGCTGCTCACACACACCATGGACCGCTCTGCCCTGTGTGTGTGTGTCTCTCTTCCTCTCTGTGTGTGTGTGTGTGTGTGTTTCTCTCTGTGTATCCCTGGGTAAGGATGTTCATGGAACCAAGTACCAAGCACTTACAGTCGCTAGGTTACCCGTTTCCCCGTATACAACAAAGATAGCTAGGATAAGATGATACACAATGTTACGTATAACTGACTCTCCCTGTATTCAGAGACACGTGTTTCCACTGACCCGTCAGCATTGTGTCCCCCCACCCCCCCCCCCCTCACATACACATTCACTCCCTGCTGACTTCTCTTCACTCTGTCTCCAGACGAGAAGTGCCGAGACAAGTACTTCAACTGCAACGTGGTGGTGCAGGCGCGCCTCTGCGTGTACGACTACTACCGGACCACCTGCTGCGCGTCCTGCTCGCGGGTGGCCCACCGACACTCAGCCCCGCGCGGACACAGCTAGCCCGCC
The DNA here is from genome assembly GCF_031168955.1 of Gadus macrocephalus. Taxonomy (NCBI): domain Eukaryota; kingdom Metazoa; phylum Chordata; class Actinopteri; order Gadiformes; family Gadidae; genus Gadus; species Gadus macrocephalus. The sequence continues at coordinate 22,890,165 of NC_082395.1, read as the reverse complement.
GCCCCGGCCCGCAGACCCCCGGCCCCCCAGGCCTGCTCTCCCTCCCCTGGGTCGACTGCAGTCCACCGGGGAGGGGGGGGGGGGGTCCTCTGTGTCTGGCCTCTTTCCTTAAATGGACGCCTCTCGTTTCTTGGTGCCAGAAATAGGATTTTAAGAAAGAAGAGCGCGCTTGGTTGGTCGTGCGGCGACAGTGACGGACATTTAGTTCACCTTTTTTTGACTCGACGGGTCCTCGAGGGAGGGGGGGGGGCGGGGGCGGGGGGGAGAGAGGTAGGGCAGGCCTGGGCAGCCTGCAAAGACTTTCTGGATTGTAACCCGCACACGTCCAATAAAAAGCAGCACGTCTTTTCTTTTTTTAGTGTTTCACGGTTCGCAGCTGTCCAGAGACCATGAAGTAGAGGCGCTGCCGTCTGTGCCCCCCCCCCCCCCAGCTGGGGGGCTCGGCAGGGCCAGACCGCCGCGGTCCTCATGTACACGTTTTAATAAGCTTCCTTGAGTCACGGTTCACGTATTTATGTCACGATTAACCACATAGCATGACGTCGTCACTCCTGATTCTTCTGGTACACACGCTGACAAACTCCCGGATGGACAGACCAAAGATTATTCCGGAGAATAACTTCTTAATCTTCTGCCGTTCATGAACCCGCCGTTATAATGGCTCCATCAAAGGCCAATCAGCATCCAGCATGCTGCATGGACATCATCCTCATCCCAACTCAGAAAATGGAAGAAGGTTTGGAGGTGTGTGAGAATCTCCTTGGTCTGTGTCACCATGACAACGCAGTAATATGTATAAGTAGGAAAGAATGGTGGGCTTAACGGAATTTCAATTTTAAGATTGTTTAGTGACTCGAGAGTAAAAATCTCTCAATTATTTTTGTTTGGGCCCCAGAGGGAAGGTTGGTTTATTGTGTATCACCCCCCACTTGGCTACAGGAGTAAAGCTTCTCCTCCAAACACAGCATCAGAAAGGAATGCTGGTATTCTAGGTCCAAAGGTTCAACGTTACCTCTATTTTGAGAGAGAAAAGTCGAAAGTTAAGAAAAAAAAAAGCCAACAGTGTTTTTTCCACCAGAGATTATTGTTCCACCATTTTCCACGTGTGACAAAATATATAATTAAGTGGTGCTACTAGGACGTTAGAAGGGCTCTAATGTTCATGTTTCTCAGCAGTAAAGCTGTCTCACAAGCTGTTTATCCAAGTATCATACATGTACCTCCGATCCATAAGTACTGTACTGTAAATATGTATGTATGTGTCGTTATTTAAAATGATGGAAAACGATAGGCAACATGGCCGCCTCCCCTCTGGCCAAACAATGTTAATCACTCAGTATTCCTCAATCTAATGTACCGTCTGTATTCTCTGATTCAACATATGCAAAAGGCTGGCTACCGCAAATTATGTTCAATATTGTTTCACTTTCTTAAATGACCGACCTCGACCGCTGATTTCTTCCTTATCTTGCGTCTATCCCGTCCCATCGATTGTTTTCTGTTGTAATGAGATTCTTGCTTTTAGTGGGGAAATCACCCCATCTAGAGGAATCAGTCCGCTATCACTTGATAGCGGACTGCTAATTCGATTTTATGCTGCATATACTGATTGTATTTCTATAGACATAAAGAAATATAGAGTTGATTACATTCAATTGCATAATATAGCAATGTAAATTGTTGATTATTTTAATCAATATGTTTGGAGAATTACAAAATATGTTTCTCAGATGAGTTTGATACAAGTAGGTTTTACCGACAACTTGTGATATAAAAAAACAGTCTAAAAGCAGTGCATTTATTTTAGCAGCTGATAAGCATGAATGTGATTATAATGTGTTATCTGAATTAATTGTACATTAGATAACGTTAGATGATGGGTTAGAAAAATAGCGCGATTTCCCTTCTTGAAGTGATTCCCTCTCAACGTTCCGGAACATTCCTTCTGGAGAGTTCAGAGTGATGTCATCAGATCTCCTCGCTGCTGACCAATGGGCTGAGGGTCTTCCCGGAGTCCGCCATGAAGGCCTCGATCTCGTCCACGCCACGTGGCACGCAGGTCAGGAGCTCCACGCCGTCCCGCGTCACGGCAATGTCGTCCTCGATGCGCACCTGGACCACAACAACAACCCCATCAACAACAACAACCACATCAACAACAACAACCAGCCGTCACCGGTCACTCTCTGGATTGGTCGCTCGATGCGAACACAATTCCAGCGAGGGATCGTGACATTTGATCGAAAGCGTGTACTGAAATATTTTATACACGAGACAACTTAGTTATTGATTGATGAATGAAAAAATACTTTGACATTTGTCCCGAGAAAATGGATGCAGCATTGCAGCATGCATTTGATACTCACTGAGCAACACTTCAAAGACAACCATACATGCAAACCTCCTTAGATGGACATAATCCGATGGCGGCTATTGCACCAACATTGTCAGAGACAGTGGGTATCAGTTCGCTCTTCTTTTAAATCATTTTATTTATCTATCCTTTACTGCATACATTCTAAATTATGCAAAGCAAACCTGTCACAGAGCTGATTGTATTTGGAAGGCTTTAGAACTGCACTGCCCATATTTGGTGTTAGGTCTAATGACATCGTTCTGGTGAAGCCCAGGGGTTCTGATCTCCCAGGTTACGACAGGCATGAGCCACTCCCCCCTCTGAAGGCATGAAGCCGCAGTCTGACCCCCTCCGCCCTCCCCCCACTCACCCCTCCGAAGCCGCGGAAGCGAGCGAGCGCCTGCTGGTTGAGGAAGCAGCTCTGGGCGGGGTCGGCCAGCGCCTCGTCCAGAAGGTTGTTGATGAAGTAGATCCCTGGCTCCACCGTGAGGACCATCCTCTCCTGCACCAGGCGGCCCATCCTCAGGTTCCTCAGACCGGGCACCTCCGTGTTCCGCACCACGCCCTGGACACACAGACACATCCACACCCACACACACACACACACACAAACGACATACAGTCAGAACACGAGGCTGCAGACCGCTGGGATATGAAACACCACCCACCATCATGAGGCTGAGAAGCAGTGAACTTCTTTGTGTTATTATAGAAGACAAAAATACAACTAGTGACAGAGGAAAACATTTCAGCATTTTATTCTTTGAATTAAATGAATTGTATTAACACAGCAGTGGTAGTGTCCTGTATGAAAAGGTAAGAGGCAAGCAGAAATAAACACAGATACTGTATGCTTGGAATTTTAGGTTTAGCAGACTTAATGTTATGCTTAGCGTGTTTTTAGCGTGTGTTTTCATCTGCTTACCACTACCATTTAAAAAAAATACAATAATTTTAGTGCCATTGCTAGCGTGGGTAAGATAGCATAGCATAGCAATATGCTATTCTACCTCCATCCTCTCAGAGCCACTGACCTCCGGGTAGCCCCCAACGTCGTGCACGTCGCAGCCCAGCAGGTGGCCCAGGCCGTGGGGCATGAAGACGGCGCCCAGGCGGGCCTTCATCATGTCGTCCACGTTGCCCCTGACGATGCCCAGCTTCAGCAGCTCCTCCAGGTGGACGCGGTTGGCCAGAAAGTGCATGTCGGTCCACTCCACACCTGGACAAAGGGTCAAAGGTCACCTGGTTCATGCGGCGCGCCTTTTCATAGCATCAAACACTTTAAAAGGTTATTTTAGTAACAATAAATAGACAATAAATAGACAAAATAATTATGAAATGTATAAAATTGTCACACATGTGAATTGAAGCGTTTTTACTCTAAACAAACTCTCAGACATGTAGAAAGAAATAAAAATCTGCATGGATTAATGTCTAGGTCAATTCTTATCGTGCTTTTCAAAACGATGAATGAAGATCTTAGAAACATCCCAATGTCTTTAAAAGACGGACTGCTGGAGAGCGGTTATCAGTTCTCTTCTGGCTTCTTTCATTCAGTGTTTTTCACCCATCATCAGACTGCTACTACCTCTATGGTTCCTAAACGTTTTCCCACTCTGTAAACACCAGAGACAGAATCCCAGAAGGTTGCTTCTGATAGTCTGGGATCACCGGCTAAAGCATCAAGCCTTCCTGTCTGATGATCAGTCAAACCTGTGAGGATCCTTTGGCGTTCAGCTACATGATTGGTGGTCTGCATTAGGGATGATCTTGACAGCCAATCACAGCACGCTTGTGTTACCTGGTTTAATGGCTGCCAGGACAGCGCGGGACGCCTTAAGCACCGCCTCATAGATGTCCCTCTGGTCCTTGGTGAACTTCCCATTGGCCGGGAAGGAGCAGGTGATGTCGGAGGCGTAACAGTAGTACTCTCCGCCCATGTCAAACAGACTGTTGAAAACCACAGCATCTCGTCACCCCGCCCGTACGGTGGACCAAGTCGAGACTAATATTGCTCTATTCTATATGATACATCTCTTAATTAATTTAACGTATAGATTGGAAGCTGAACATTGTCTTTAGATATCTTAAACGTCATTGCTTAAATGTCTCCAAAACTATGATGAAGCGTTTTGATTTTTTAGAAAAATAATTGAGCATGCATTTTTAACTAAACTGAATCCTAGTTTGTCCGTGTCCATGTGGAGGTTTGATTCCTCGGTCTTCAGCTAAGGTTCTCCTTGAGTAAGGAGAACCGTTGGGTTCTACGTACCACATGTCCCCGTCCTGGATGGTCTTGTCATTGGGAGCAGCGGCGTGGCCGTAGTGCAGGACAGAGGAGTTGTTTCCCCTGTGGAGACGAGATCACATTCATATAAATCAAATAACAAAATATAATAAAAGACATATAATAGACATAGCAGACTGACGTTAGGCATGTATATTAATAGTTATATTTGAGGATTGTGCATATTGTTTTTGTGTATGATTAAAAAAATAATACTGATGGTGCTAGAGAACCAGCTTTAGATCCTTCTGTTCATTTGTATTTATTTAAATGGGAAAACATTTTAACGGTCCAAATGTAAAAAGTCGGTTTTACCGTCCTCAGGAACGAATAAGAGAATACTAGATTCTTCTGACCCATCCCCACAACCTCTGTCAAACACTAGGACACAACGGGGTCACCGTGCTTAAGGGCACTAGAGCAGTATTGAAATGTCCTACGTTCCACAGATGCAGGTGTAGGACGCGTGACGCATGCCTCCTTTGGTGTAGCAGTAGTGCTGGAAGAGACTGCAAGGAAACGCAAACATCAAACACAACAGACGCACAAACAACATGAGAACCTGGATGGGTGTTGGAGCCTCCAAGTCGCCACACACACACACACACACACACACACACACACACACACACACACACACACACACACACACACACACACACACACACACACACACGATAATGGTAGTGTCAGGTTTAACAGAATTAGATTAGAGTACAGACAGAAGAGGATAATTGGCAGAGCGACTGGCGATGGCCTTCCTCTGACCGTGTGCTTTTCAAGAAAGCGTCTAGCGTTGGTTCCCTGGTCACCATCGGTCAAGAACATCAAACAGTCCTCTGTGGCTCTCCACAGCTCACAGGAAGCCCAACAGACTTCCTGGTCGTCTTTCCCAAACACCACATACCCCTCGACCAGCTCTCCCAGGGCCCGCTGGGGGGGTGGGGGGGGATGGAACTGAGAGTAACATTAGAACGGGGGGATTCTGTCCTGGGAGAAATATGAATAAAACGACTGAACTTCCTGCGTCCACTTTGAGTTCTGGGTGTTGATCAAGATTGTGTGTTCGTCCTTCTATCTTGAATCTTGATAACGTCTGTATGTACTGACTATATTACAGAAAAAGTCAAAAATAATATTTGAATTTAGTGTCAATATTTAAATATTATCATTCAAATATTACGCCGCTGATTCCAGAGGAATCACACTCAGACTTTCTGTTGACACACTGGATCACCCCAGCGCACATGGGTTCGTCTTAGCTCCCAGTTACCATCGTTCATCATATTTGTAGATTTTGTGTGCAGGATGCACTGGCATGTTTGGTCATGATCATTGTGCAGTAATGTGCGATAGAAATCAGTGCACAATGTAAACGACAAATATGTCGACAACAAACCCAACATTTGTTGATTGATTTGATGTGAGACGATGGAAGTCAAATGAAAAGGATGTTTGTTTTCATTGCTATGGCTACTCACCTCTCCATTTCGTACTCTTTCTGACCGGGTTTCACGCTTTTCATAATCTAGAGAAAGAAACAAGGATGAGCCAAGTTTTATGAATATGGATGTACAACCCAAATTGTTATCATGTCTAACATTGAATGGAATGTATAGGGGGTCCCACCATTTTGTGGGCCTCGCTGGAGATCCTGTTGGTGTAGCGGAGGACTTCCAGCTCCATGTCCGTCTTGGTCACGCGGCTGCAAACCAATCACAAGTGAGTGAGTAAAAAAAGATCTGTTGGGATGTCCTAAGAAAACCCTAATGATATGCTACTAATAATATGATCCTGGGTTATCGATGATACACCTTGAAGAGATATGGCCTGTGCTATGGCCTATAATTCTCGGTGAGCCGTCAGACAGTCTCACTGATAAGAAGCTGTGCTCTCTCAGTCTCTGATCTGAGAGCTCATTCATAAGGCCGCATCGGGCCTTCAGATATCCAAACACCAATCAGTGGGATTGAATGTTCCTCTGTCCGATTGTCCTCATATAACGAATATGTCCTCATATAACAATGAATGGGCTATTGAAAAACAGTCGTATTTAAAAAGATGTTGCCTCACCATTCCACGATGACGGGATGCAGAATCGAGTTGTTTACTTGAAAGCTGTTTGAGAGACGGTTAAACAGTTAGCACATCCACACATTGGCGTATTTTTTTTGACGTGGAAAATATGTAAATACACTAATCATTTACGGAATTAATTCCAGAGATTGGCAAGTATAAAACAGTGCCATGAGTCAATGAGTCAAATCAAATATTTTTCAAAATGCAGGTAATCACTGCCGATATGTCTGTATAGTAAAAGTCTCCCAGAAGCCCATGGACAAAGCACGATCACATTAATGAATAACTGGGCTCAACAGAGCTTACCCGCTGATCCCGTCAAACGAGGCCTCGCGGCAGGTGCTTCCACTGTCTGTGTTCAGTCCTCGCTGGAGGGAGAGAAGAACACAACCAAAGAGGTGACTATAGGGCCACACCTCAGCTCAGAGACACTAAAGTCTCCTGATAAACGTCTTCGTAAGAACGAGGCGTAAGAACAGAAAACACAACATAGAGAGACAAACGACATGATGGAACGGCAGACATGTGAGCACAATTCTTCCCATGCGTGGCAACCGTCGTTGCCTTCAAACTGAGAGCTTTCCAACCATTTCCAAAGGTCAATGTTCCACCAGAAGTTGGGGTCAGTGTGAAGGTCACATACCAACGTGAGCAGGACGGCGGGCCTCATGCTCTTCAGAGTGTCTGCGATCTGGAAAGATCAGGATGCAGTATAAGAAGCGATATCCCACATATTAGCTCTCTTCATAGCAATTGCCCTGACTCTGGATTGTAAATTGTAAATTGTAAATGTATTTGTATAGCAAATTAAAAAAACAACAACAGTTGACCAAAGAGCTAAAAACAAACAAAAAACAACAACAAAGATAAACAGCTTCAGTTCAAAATATGTGTTTCCAAAAAGGCAACAAGGCTAAAGCCTGACCCATTAATCAGAAAACATTGCTCAACTCAAGTCAAGTATTACCTAATTTAACATGTTTAATGTAAATAACATGTCAAACGATATTGACACACATTCTTTTGGGGTAAGGTTTGTGAAGATAAATGAATAAAACAGCAGGACAGCAAGGAAACATTTAAACAAAATAGACAGCAAGTGATTTCCATATCCAGAAAGCCAGAACGAGATGTCATAATAATAATAATTAATAATATATTAAAAATTAAAACAAATCAACCAAGGAGTATTTCCAGGAGTTTATCACAGCCATAACCATTATATTTAATGACTACCTTCAAAGAAACAAAATGGACTTTGATGTCATGCGTCATTAAATGAATACCGCCAGCCTTTATGAGTCTGTGGCTGTTGCTTCCCCTCTTAATAAAAACAGAAACCTGTAGTTCAATAACAGGAGATAAAGATGAGATCACTAAAGTACAGAACTAATCCCAGTGCAGATATATGTAGTTGTAGTAATATGTAATAATAGTTAGGTTAACCAATTACCCGTATACAACAAAGATAGCTAAGATAAGATGCTACACAATGCTATTTTTAAGTGCCATTGAGCAGAAGTGATGACTTACATCACAGGTGTAGTGCACCTCATCAACAGCATATTTCTCTTTGAAGTGCTCCTTTGGATAGATCCTGTCAAGAGAGAGACGAAGAGTTGTGAAGGAGAGACATTATGCTTTGAATCCAGTCCTAACCCATGGGTCCAGTGGCTTTCAGTGGCTGGTTATAATAGCATCTGCACAATAAAAGCCATCAATATGAAAACCATGGCTTACTCTCCCATCTCGATGGCATAGCGCTCTGGCAGTTTGGGGACGAAGAGGACAGACTTTCCTGTTTCCACCTCGATGGCTCCAAAACACTCAGCCTCGGTGACGCCGAAAGTCCAGTGGAAGAAGGACTCCTACAGAGAGAAGGTGTCTCTGTCAGGTGAAACCTGATTCTGCTGACGTTGAACCAGACTTTAGAGCCGATGTTGCTCAGAAAACCATGCGGCCACATTCACACGTTTAACAGTTACAGTTACACAGAGTCAACCACGCGAGTCGGGAGCAGCCAGGGTCAGAGACGCCTCAACCCTCTGCAGAGCCCGGTGGGTCCCACCTGTCTGAAGAGCTGGTCCGTGTCGGTGCAGTACCGCCTCTGCTGCTCCCCGCCCTGCAGCAGCACCACTGACCCCCTGGGCGCGCCGGCGGCCCCCAGAGCCTGGCTCAGCCGACGGCGGTTCTCTGCGAACAGCTTGGCCGACACCCTGAGGGTGTCCTTCCCCAGCCAGAAGGTGGGCCTGCCGGGCAAAAGACACACAGGGATCACAGGGTTGAAGAACAAGGGGAAGAACATTACTAGAGCATGATGATAATCCTGACGTCTGGTTTCAAAGCTCTTCCTAAAGCTTTGGAGGCAGCCCAAATACCTTCTTTTTTAGTTCAATTATTTCTTAACTTCATGTTAGCCCGATGATGAATATGTATTTTTAGTATGCTTCTTATAGACTCTGTGGGCAATAACGACACAGAAGTCTCTGCACAGGCCGAGAGATTGGTGCAATAAAACCCGACCCTTTGCCTGTTAGGGTTAGGTATCCTCTGATAGGATAACAGGACCGGGGTGCAGAGGTTCTTCTGTTAAACTTTAATCTTCATAATCTTTTTAATACAGCACCTTCAGAAGCAAAGTAGGCACGCAAAATAAAGAGGCAACCGTCATTTAATCCTAAAGTAGTTTAACATCGTGAGGTAATGGAATTGAAAAATGCTAGTTAACAGTGGAATACTGCGGTTATGTATGAAATACTATCCTACGTAGGATTTGAAAGCTAAGGCTCGAAATTTCAGTCATTATATAACCAATCTCTTGCAGCTATTATGATATGGTGATCATTGAAATCATAAACATTCATATACACCAAGGTATGACGGCAGTCTACATTGCCTCCTGAAAACAAAACAAATCAACTCACTCTGGTCTTGCAGCCATGATGCTTGAGAGGTGACTGTCACAGGTGACTGTCCCGTAACAGGGAAGTCAGGTGGTTTTGTTGAGAAGACGTCAGCTGACCAGTTGTCCAACCAATAAGGATGTGAGCGTCGACCCTGAAAAGAACGCTCCATTGGCTACAGGAAGAAAGCTTCTCCACCAATCACAGCCTTAGAAAGGAATGACGGTCTTCTATGTCCAAAAGGACAATGAAGGAAAATGATCCAAATGCTTAATACATTACGTTATAACGTAACTTTTACTTGCACTAGTACCACACAGGTCTTTCCGACAAAGTCCTTTATTCGTAGCCCAACACGCCTAACATGCACTCTATCTTCTTAACACTTTTCACGCTCTAACTCTCTACCTGACCCCAAGCCAAGGCCCCATTAAAGAAGTCAAGGCACTTTTAAATAAAAGAGTTCTGTGTGATGTCTGACCCTAGAATCAGGTTAGCAGATTATTTATGTTCACATAAAAGCAAAAGGTTGTGTAATTTGCTTACCAATGATTACCTCTGAATGAGTAGAAGTTTATAGGCCTAATTAAGCTAATCAAAGATGTAACACATTAAACTACAAAACATAATGCAAATACATGATAATGTGCAATTTCTTTCCCTTGGAAATATCTAACCACTCGTTTGTTCACGTTCAAGCACCCTGTAGTTGGAAATATTCACCCAATTTTCATAGCTTGTCCTCTTTGCCCCTAACACATAAAAGGTCAATGGTGTATTATAGTAGGGAAAAAATATTTCCTGCTCAGCAATTTTATTTCTTACCGCTTACAACATGTCCTATGGTAGACTAACGTCCATCATTTTCAGACCATGCGAAGACAACACTGACGCTCTGTCGTCCCCTTCAGGCAGAAGATGGAACTACACGGCTTATATAAAGCTGCTACTCACGGAACCGCTGACACTAGTGTCCAACATGGCAACCAGGTGGGGAATATGCAGTGCAGGGAAAATCAGCCACGACTTCACTGTGGCCTTAAAATCCCTCCCGGACTCAGATCACAAGGTATCAGTAAAAAAGTGTCCGAAAGAGAACTAATTCAGCAATTGAAAATGTGTTTCTAATCATTGAACAGTCGCCGTTTTATGTCATCAAACTGCTGTCATTGTCAGACAGCAGTGATCACATGGTAATCTAGAGGTCCGATCCTGAATTCTGGTTCTTTATATCCAGTTTGTCTTTTTTCTACTAAAGGGTTTAAGATTTTCCTCATTGATTCTCCTCCACACTGCAGCTCTCAACATGCGTTAATCTCACCTGATTTGTTTGTTGCACACAAACAGATTGTCTGGTGTCATACTTCATAGTATGTTATGTGTTCCATAAGTGTTGGTATAAAGTTCATACCAATAATCATGCGAATTATCCAACAAATTGAAAGAAATGAACACTTAAGACAACTATGGCCGACCGTGCGTGCCATTACTTGTATAATCTTGTTAATCTAGTCACGTTACATATGCACATGGCCTCGCCTATTAGCCTGCTACAATATAATGGACTCACCTATAGAGCTTATCACTGTTTGTTTTTTTCTCAGATTGTGGCTGTGGGCGCCCGGAACTTAGAAGATGCTCAGAAGTTCGCCGAGAAGCACAGCATCCCTGCAGCCTACGGCAGCTACGAGGAGCTCAGTAGGGATCCCTCCGTAGGTCCGTCCGCCTTCTCAATCATTGTTGCCTGGTGATCACGTGACATCGTATCAACCCAACCAAGGCTGTACCCGTCAGAAAAGTTATTGCTAAGATAGTTTTTCCAGGCCAAGACATAATTTATATGAATCCAATTGTTTATAATTAACTGCTTACAATATTATAATCATTGCCTGTAGCATTCTCTATTGGCTCTAGATCTTCACCCTCAAGATCACCATAAACATGAATAACCTTGATGATCCTGTGGTCACCAGACGTTGTGTACCTCGGATCCATCCACCCGCGTCACCTGAGCCTGAGTCTGCTCTTCATGACGGCCAAGAAGAACGTGCTGTGTGAGAAGCCACTGGCCATGAACTCCAGGGAGGTGGAGGAGATGGTGGCCTGCGCCCGAGCCAACAATGTCTTCCTCATGGAGGTTTGGATCTCCAGTACAGCCCAGGAGTTATGGAGGCACTTCATATTAGAGATGTTCCAATACAACATTTTTCCTTCCCCGATACCGATTCTGATTCCTGAACATCGGCCGATACCGAGTACATACGATACAGAATCTAGCATTATAATGGCACTTGTTCTTATTGAAGGGTTCTCGATGACAGGAATGTATGTAAATGTTGACAGTAAGTAAGAGAAGATGATCACTTTAACACTAGAGAACCTGTTCTCTTTAACACTAGAGAACACATTCTCTAATGTTAAAGAGTTGGGAAACCGTTATCCTTTACACTAGAGAACCCATTCTCTAGTTTTAAAGAGTAGGGAACATGTTCTCTTTAACACTGGAGAACACATTCTCCAGTGTTAAAGAGAACATGTTCTCTTTAACTAGAGAACACATTCTCTAGTTAAAGAGCAGGGAACATGTTGTTCCTTCTCTCTCGTCCCCAGGCCGTGTGGACCCGGTTCTTCCCGGCGTCTCTGGAGATCAAGCGGCTGCTGGCCCAAGGGGCCCTTGGGGAGCTGAAGATGGTGAGGGCGGAGTTTGGGGCCCCCCTGCTGGGGGTCCCCCGGGCGATGGAGAAGGAGCTCGGGGGAGGGGCCCTGCTGGACATCGGCATCTATTGCCTGCAGTTCGCCTGCATGGTGTTCCAGGGGGAGCGGCCCGAGAGCGTCCAGGCCAGCGGAGGCTGCCTGGAGACAGGTACACACCTGGGGGGGGAACACCTGGAGACAGGTTCATACCTGGGGGGGAACACCTGGAGACAGGTTCACACCTGGGGAAGATACCTGGAGACAGGTTCACACCTGGGGAAGATACCTGGAGACAGGTACACACCTGGGGTGAACACCTGTCTGGAGACAGGTACACACCAATCACAAGAATATCAACATTAACACAACTATATATTTATATTATAATAGAGGATTGTATATACCAATAAAACAACCTCTTCCTTATTTTATTACCTGGAATTGAATCATTTGAGTGTGCGTGTTCTCTCTGCAGGAGTCGATGAGTGCATGGTGGTGACCATGAAGTTCTCTGGGAACAGGATGGCGGTGTGCCTGATCTCCAACGCTGTGGCGCTCCCCAACGAGGCTGTGATCACGGGTACCAAGGGCTCCGTCAGGGTAGGTGGAGGCTTCACTACATAATCACAACACAAACGTTGAGATGGTCTCTGGTACCAAGGGCTCCGTCAGGGTAGGTCTCAACCATCACCACATAGTCAAACACAAACGTTGAGATGCATGTAACTTAGTCATGTTTTGTTATTATGATCCATACTTAATACACCAGTATTAGCTCTTAATAAAACAATGTATGAAATACCGTATTTGTTTATAAATGTGAATTTAATATTCAATTTTTTTTTAATGGAGGTTCCTGCCCACATGTGGTGCCCCACGTCCCTGATTGTGAATGGAGAAGAGACCCAGTACCCGCTACCTGAACCCTACCTGCCCACTAACTTCCTGAACAGCACGGGGATGCGCTACGAGGCGGAGGAGGTGCGACAGTGTCTGCTCAAAGGTAACGTGAACCGAATCACTTGGCTGGGGCCGCCACTAGGGGGCATCAGAATGCTTAATTAAGTGTCTCGCTCATTGTTTGATGGTTGCTTTCAACATGCTTTAAATTCTGCGGTGTGAAATTCAGTCATTGATCACTTCGACAAACGGGATATTGACAATAGGCAATATATTTTTGGTTATCACCGTTTAGAATATAAAGCAAGTCTCCTGATAAAGTATTCAACAGAGGTCCTAGTATTTTAGTTCTACACATCAAATGCAACTATATTTACGACATTAACGTTTCATTTACTCGTTATTTTAGAATGATAAATGCTTACCATCTCCTCTGTATAGCTATCCAGTTGTTCATTGCCAGTACTTGAACACGTGTCCAGGTAATGTCCAATATAAATACGATCCAAAAACATCCAACGAAAGCTCCTCCCCTTCCCCAAGGTCTGAAGGAGAGTCCGGGCATGACCCACGCAGATTCAGTGCTCCTGGCCTGGCTGGAGGACGAGGCACGCAGGCAGGTGGGGGTGGAGTACAGCCAGGACCACCACTGAACCACTAGGAACCACCAGGACCCTGTCTATTTTGCCAGGACCTCCACTAGGACCCCGTCTACAGCCAGGAACACCACTAGGACCCAGTCTACAGCCAGGAACACTCAGGACCCAGTCTACAGCCAGGAACACTACTGAACCACCAGGACCCAGTGTCCACTGAGTCACTCAACCAGTCGTACAGCCAGGACCAGAGTCACCCAGGCCCAGTCATCAGCTTCTAAATATCGTGATTAACACAATCATCATTCAAATTCCTAGATTTGTATCCACCACTGCAGAGGATTTCTTATCCATCATGATAGATTTATCTTTAATAAAAATGAAAATAAAAAACACCACGCGATGATTACGATCGTTTATAATCTTTTATTGAAGCAGATCCAGTCACGTAGGACAGCTCAGTACACCAGACTCAAACAGCCACTGTTAACACATTTTGAAGTAAGGTCACGACACTAAGGAATGAGTGACTGCCGACAGCAGGGGAGAGGAGTGATGAGTTTACCCACAATGCAGTGGGGTTTCAGGAGGGATGGGCTTCTGCCCTCCCCATTTGCTTGCAAAAAAAACTAGAAAGTGCTCGTTGACATTTAAAGTTCCTGAACCACAAACCGACAAAATAACGGGATATAATTTAAACCAAAACAACGCTTAAAGTTTCTCTCAAACACAACAGTAACTGGCGTTCAAATGACCTTAGTATCGGACATCCATAGCTAGCATCTCTCTTATCGTTATAGTTACAAAATATAGTAGTCATGGATGCCCCTAAACATTTCACCTCCGACGACACTCAAGTTAAAACAGAATGTGGAATGGGCGACAGTAGGCTGGGAGTGCAACATTTAGAGACTTGAACAGTCACAGCTGGCTTCAGGGTAAACATATTAGATACATACACACAGGAGAGCCATGTGGGGGAAGGAGGGACTGCACAGGCAGCCATTTTGATACTAGTTTTGTTCTGGTCTTTTGTTAAAGGCAGAGGAGAGCGCTCTGCCTCCTTTAGTTGGACTCGTGATTCTCCCCTCCATGAAACCCAGCTACCTGCATGCTAAACCCGTCTGGCCTCTCACTACGAGGGAATAAATACAGGAGGGCGTGGTCGGGGTGTACCAAGCTGCCGTCCTGGAGAGTATCAGAGAGACGTCAGCGTGAGGAAGGATGGAGTGTATATAGCGACTGACACGCTGCCGCCGTCAGGCCGCGTGTTGGGAGTGAGGAACCGTATCGTGTGTGTCTGATGTCTAAACTGGTGCGTGGGCGGCTGGGGGAGAAGGCTGAGTGTTGCAGAGGAATGAGACGGAAGGTGTGCAGAGGGGGGGGGGGGGGTGAGCAGGCCAGAGACCCGAGACCCTTAGGGCACGATGACCACCCTCATGGTGTTGGTGTAGCCGGAGCCCGGGCGCCAGCCGGTCAGCACGATGACCACGTCGCCGTCCTTGAAGAAGCCCCTGGCCTTGCCTGGACAGACACAGACACAAGTGGTTTAGTCATCAGGGGACAACGTGCAGAGACGGGAGCGGGCATTCAAGACTAGCTCCCTTCAACAGCAACTCAGAGGGGTCAGTTTCCCCTCAACTATTTAGACTATCCCATCCCCTTAACTTATTTGCCTACAATCCACTTTAGTTGCAGGTCTAATGCAGCATAGAACCTGGCCAGTGGCATGGACTCAATGTTGATTTAGGATTTAATCCAAAGCGACTTCAGTTACAGGTCATTATGAGCAGGTAGGGGGCTAGGCATCGCGCTCAAGGATGGCACCTCTAGGCAGACTCAGACCATGGACCGCTTGGGGGGGGGGGGGGGGTCATTCACCTGACCAGTAGGACAATGGTGCCCCACCAGCACTGACTTGTCATGTCAGATCTCACACATTGCCATGGTAACGTTGGGATCTAGGCATCTTTCTCATGAATGGCACCTCTAGATAGACTCAAACCATATGTAGACCCCCCCCCCCCCTGTGGCGCGGCGCCTCACCCATCTCCATGGCAAAGTTGACGCGCAGGTCGACGTCCTCGGCCCAGACATTGTGGGCGGGCCGGTTGTAGAGCACGGGGAAGATGCCGCGGTACAGGTGGGCCTGGCGGGCCGTCTGCCCGCTACGCGTCACCGCGATGATGGGGGCGCGGGGGCGGTACCTGGAGATCAGGTGGGCGGACCTACAGACACAAGACCGGAAGGACGCCATGTTGGGGAGGGCGGTCATGTTGCGGTGAGCTCCGCATCACTAATCATCAATATTGATGGATCTATATTAGAATTACAAGGCAAGTTTACACCAATACAACTATCGACGTTCTCCTTTTAACTCCAAATCGGAATCTTTTTTTAATCTACGGTACACAACATTTCATAATTATTCATGCTAAGCTTAGTATACGATAGTATATGCATTTGTGTAACCTCACATTCACCCATTCATACACACATTCATACACAGGGATCGAACCAACAACCATCGGGTTAAACCCGCTCTACCTCCTGAGCCACTGCCACCCAGGACAACTAAATATCTTTATTTCACCGGAATCCAAACAAACAAACCAATCAACCGGCTGGGAGATCCACACAACGCTACCAGTTTCCATAGCAGCACGTATTCCCCACGGACTCTGAATGACCCCACAAAACAAATGACTCGCTGGCACAACATGGTAACTCAAGTAGCCCTTTCTGATGAGATAAGACACAACAACCAACACACAGTCCGTTGTACTCGGTCCAGCACGCCACAAACACTCAAGAAGCAGAGACCATGCTCCCGCTATAAGGCGGGTCAAACTAGGGTTCGGGGGGGTATAGGGGCGGGGTTAGCGCTGGGTGATTCAGTAAACAGCACCTGACTTCAAGAGGCGGACATAATTGTACAACATGTCATTCCAGTATTACATCGTAATACTTTAATAACGTGCTGCACAATAATAATTAATGACTGCAACAGTAATTATTGTGTTCATCGCAGGCGGTGATAATACAATAACAGCCAGTCTACCAGTGTGAGTGAACACTGGAGGCCTTCCTCAGAGTATCAGCAGGACCAGCTGCTAGTACCATGATGTTATCGGATGCTACCTGATTAGGTCACAATCATCAACATAGCAACCGTTTGTCTCATGAGCTCCCTTCATCTAATCTAGGCCAAATACACCTAGGAGCGTTTGTGCGAGTGCAAATTATTGTTCTGGTGTGACTTTTTCTTTCTTTTTCCATTCAAACGTCCCCTCTCTGTACATTACTAGTGGTACACTCCATATGTTCCGATAAATCGCTCTTTCTTGGGACATCGGTGGATCGTGTTCGGGGTGTAAAGCCACAGAACTTGAGAAATACGGTGACTGAGACCGAACTTCGGAAGTACGGAGACCACACTTCGGGCAGTACAATAACTTGGAAGTGCTACTTCCTTATCGTCCTCACGCACCATACGGGGAACATACTATTTTGGGGGTTAATCGACAAATACTTAGTCAATTTCGAGTCCTTAAACAAACGCTTTCATTTGCTCCGTCTCCCTCTGACCTACGCCCGTCCAGCACCTTACCTTCAGGAGCAGTGCTCGGCCCCCCCCCCCCGCCCCCCCACCTACCGTCCCGTCTTGGTGAGCACGATGATGGCGCTGGCGCAGCACTTGAAGGAGGACTCTACAGCGCCCACGGCGACCGCCTCCGAGGGGTCGCGGGTCAGGTCGCTATGCCGACGCAGCTCCTCGAACAGCTGGCGGTGGAAGGTGGCCGCCTCCGCCTCCCGCGCAATCTGACCCGCGCGCCAAACCCAGCAGGGGGGAGGGGTTACACTCGGGTCATTCACACACCCACACCATGAGGGACACCCGAGAAGCACTGGCGACCGCCTGGAGGTCTGAAGGGACGTCATAGCGATGGGATACCCGCTACTTGCAAGGCATTGCAGAGATACTAGTTTTTGAGGTCAAATTATTGATTGTATAGTTTTGGGTCGGATGAAGATGCCGTGCTGTTAACTCTGGTCATGTGGCCGTACAGACAGCCAGTAGAGAGCCCAGCTGGACCATCGACCGCGCTGCTGGTCTGAGCCCAGGCGACCGTCCTCCCAGCCAGCGCTCCAGAGCCCAGGCCGTTCTGCCGTGCTTCTCGAGTCCTCGGTTCCCTGCCTTGCCCTGCACTGCTCTCCCTAACCAGCCTCTCCGGCGTCTGACCCCCCCCCCCCCCCCCCCAGACCTGGACCTCCCGGGAGCGAGAGGGGCCGGGGTCCCCGCCAGAAGTGATGGGGGCCAGGCCGGGGGTCCTGCCTACCTTCCAGAGTTTGTGAGCACAATGAAGGCGGCGGCTAGGATCTTAAAGGAGGCCTCGACGGAGCCGATGGCGATGGCCTCGGCGGGGTCGGTGGAGGGCGGGGTGCTGCGCCGCAGGTCCTCAAACACCTGCCGGTGGAACATGGCCGCTTCCGCCTCGCGGGCGATCTGCCGCCGGCCGCGTGCAGGGGGGGGGGGGGGGGGCAAAGGTCAAAGCCACGCCAGGCAGGATGCATGAGGAGGATAGTGGGGGCGGGGGGTGTAGGGAGACAAGGGGGTGCGGAGGATTGAAGGAAAGGAGGAAACAACAAGGGGACAAGAGGGAGACGGGTGTGAGTGCAGTGAGACCCACGACAACACACAAGTTAAAACACACGTTAAAACATACCCAACATGCACAACAATCATATCCCCCGGGGGGTGGATACACAGGGTCATGCTACACCCAATCAAATCACAGGCTACACTCCTCTTTGATTCGGTTAGCGTGGATTGATTGACACTGATTTGCACATTCGTTCCCAGCTGGACGAGTACAGAAACAAAGTGACAGTTACTGGACAGGTGCACAGAAGGCTCAGTCGGAAGGAAGGGGAAACAGCTAGATGCACGAAAAAGATAAAGATGAAGCTTGTTAGAGCCACGGTTAGTGAGCATGAATGAACTGTAAAACATTCATGTTACTGCCGTTGAGATCGGTTTAAGGGCTGGGTTACTGGGGTAACTGGGCAGGGGACGGGTTAGGCTCAGTTGGCCAGCATGCAGTCAGACCAAGAAGCAGGTGTTGGAGGACTGCCGTGTCTGCAGTGATGAGCGAGGAGCAGAGGACCAGCGAGACCGGGCCGGGTCATCTGGAGGAGGGGCCAGGCAGTTCGAGGAGGCCAGGTACTTTGGAGAGGCCACGCAGGGGTGTAGTCCAACATGTAGCCCCCAGGCTACTCCTTCTAATGCTACGTTCTCATCCCATTTATACATCCTCCCACGGCTGAACAAAGGGATGCGCTCCATTGAGCCATTTCGGACCGCTTTCCTCCTCGAAGGGCTTTCTTAGATGCATGGAGGAGTGAGGCATCTCACTCAAGGTGGTCTACTGGTAGGGTCCAGGGCGGGCATGCATTGGGGAATCAAATCCGGTAGCTTCGGACGCCGTAGCCCAGATATATAAATGACCCTTCTGGAGAGTTGAGGCACTTAGGGTTGACTCTCCACCACACATAAGATAGGCTGACATTGAGGATGCCATTCATAAAGGAAAACAGCAAAGAAATGGAAGAGAGTAAATGAATAGGAATGAGAAACGGCCAGTTGACCAGACCCCGGGTTTGAACTGGGAAACCGTCCCAGTAGATCTGGTCAAGTGGGTTTAAGCACAGGGTTTCAGGATGAAAACGATCCCAGTAGCGAATATAAAATCAGAAAAACAAATGCAAACACCGATCTCTTAGTGAGGCAAGAACTAAGATGTAGTGGATCCTGTTCTGAACTCCTTAGTGGGACCAGTAAGGTGAACGTAAGCTGTACAGGTTCCCGTTCTGAACTCCTCACTGGGACCAGTAGGGTGAAGGTACGCTGTACTGGTCCCTTTTGTGGGCGGGGCTGCTCACCATGTGCTGCGTGCGGACGGCCTCCAGGGGGTAGTCGCCCTTAGCCGTCTCCCCGCTCAGCATGATGCAGTCGGCGCCGTCCAGCACGGCATTGGCCACGTCGCTGCCCTCTGCGCGTGTGGGGCGGGGCTTCTTGATCATGCTCTCCAACATCTGCACGGGGTCAGGGGTCACAGGTCAAGGGTCAGGACATTGAGTAGGCCTGCAGCATGAGACCGCAGACTTGCAATTTCTTTGGTTAGCCAATGAGACAAACGTCGACACTGATTTGTAAATGTATTTACACACCAATTGTTGTATTAGTGTAGAAAAGACATTTACAAATATATACAAATGCATTTAATCACGGCCATTGTACACGCAATACTGTGTATCGTTAGGGTATTCTCCCAAAGCTAGTTTAAAACTATTCAACATTACCAACCTGTGTAGCGCAGGTGATTGGCTTGCCGGCTCTGTTGCAGCGACCAATCATCATCTTCTGGGCCAGGAAGACCTTCTCCGTGGGGATCTCGATACCCAGGTCACCACGGGCAACCATGATGCCGTCGCTGGCATCCATGATCTCGTCAAACCTGCGTCAGAAGGACCCAACGCGTCAGACGAAGAGGAAGATACTAGGGGCACCAAATATCGTACCTATTTTAACAAAAGACGAGTAACTGGAAACTCAGTTTGGATCATGAATAAAGAACGAAATCCAACACCTTACCTTTTAACGGCCATTTTGTAATCATAGTTAGACATATATATGATGCTGTATCGTATATATCGTAATATATTTATCGCAGAATGGCGATATTATCGGGATTGTGGGCCATGTATCTCACATCTTAGGCTACCATGCAGGGCTGCTCGATTATGGGAAAAATCATAATCACGATTATTTTGGTCAATATTGAAATCACGATTATTCAAACGATTATTTTTGAGTTTGAAAACATGTTGTATTTATTCAGCATGTCTCAAAAATATAAAAAACATTGTAACTGAGAACTTGGACATTTCGCCTTAAAAAAAACAAAAAATTGTCAAAAGGAAAATGTTCCAATCGAAAATAATATACAGATATTTATCCAGCTGTTCTGCCCTTTCTATTAAAAAAATAAAATCGAAAAACTTGGTTATGTTCATTTTGTGATCGCTTGACGCCAACATCGAAATCGCGATAAAATTTGATTAATCACCCAGCACCATACTATTCACACCCCTAATGGAGACGGTGTGTGGTGGTGGTGGTCGTGCGTGCGGCCCACCTGCGGACCCCCTCGTGGTTCTCCAGCTTGCTGATGATCTTGATGTCCTTTCCCTTCTCCCCCAGGACGGCGCGCACCGCCTTGACGTCCGCCGCCTTGCGGATGAAGGAGGCGAACACCATGTCCACGCCCTGTTCCAGGCCGAACTGCAGGTCCTGGATGTCCTTCTCCGAGACGGCGGGCAGGTCCACGGCCGCGCCCGGCAGGTTCACGCCCTTCTTGCTGCCCAGTGTGCCGCCGTTCTCGATCTCACACATCAGGTAGTCCGAGCCTGAGGGGGAGGGAGAGATGAGGGGGGAGGAGGAGAGAGAGAGACATCAGGCCGGCGCTCACTGAGGTGGGGCCGTGTTAAGCCAGGGTTTGACAGCCGAGGGAACTGTAATACACTAATGATAAAAACGACTTTTCTAAGACCAATTTAAGAGGCGGTACAATGAGGTGGTTGTAAGACAGACAACCCTAACACACAGGGGTGGAAGGGGGGGGGGGCAACAGGATGCAGTAGAGAATAGTTGGGTCTGGAAAACTGGGAAGGAACCTGTAATTTGTTAACAATTCAACAACACACCTTAAGTATTGGTACCCACCGATCTCCTTGACCTGCAGGGACATGAGTCCGTCGTCGATGTAGATCTTGCTGCCGATCTCCACCACGTTGGGGATGTTCTTGTAGTCCAGCCACAGGACCGTGTCATCGCAGTTGTCCATGAAGCTGTCGTCCAGGGTCAGCTTGATCATGTTGCCCTTCTTCAGCTCCACCTCCGCCTCCCCGCTCTGTCAGAAACCCGAGGGGGAGCAATGTTTTAGCCTTTGGTTTGAACAAGATTCATGTTTACTCCAGTCAAATCCACATGGGCTGAAGGCCTGGAGAAGAGAACTTAAGTCACAAATGTATGTGGACTAAACCTTGTGTCTGTAAGCAGACCATGCCATGAGTTTGTTGACACCACCGAGTCCTGCAGGGTTGGACCCTCATATCTAGATCTCAAACACCACAGCCCTGAACCAAACATGACCAGGCGGATATGAGCCCGTATGCAAGTCAGATGGCAGGCTGTACGTTATTACAGGCGTCTCTAAGTGGCACAACTACAGTGGAAATAGGTTTAGAAACTCACCCAATAGAATATTTGAATTGTGGTTTTAAAGAGTTGTGACAATCTTTAATAGCACAATTCAAACATCCGACAGTTAAATCATTCCTGAAGCACTATTGTGGGGGTCTTCAGAGTCCTAAAGGTGGTCTCTCAGGGTGTGAATGGGGGACTCACTCCTTTGATCAGTCCGGTCCTGATCTCGGGTCCCTTGGTGTCCAGGGCGATGCCCACTGGCCGGTAGTGGATGCTGCCGGGCTCAAAGCTCTCACAGGCCTCGCGAATATTCTTGATGGTCTGTGAGTGGTACTGAAAAACACATAGAAGACATCTTAAGAAATTTAGCTATTTTAGAGCATATTAGTAAAAAAAGATATATATTCTGAGAAGAGCTCTACAGCTCTACAGATTGTGATGACAAGAGCGTGCCAATGAGCAAGCAAACGTTAAAAGAAAGTAACCATGTATTACATAATGCCCGCCACATACAGAGTACACATTATCCTGACAGCATTAGTAAGAGTCACGCGGGACGTCAAGTTATTGATGAGAAACGCTCTTGAATGCGATCTCTTGGTAGGAGCTGCCGACTTTCATTTTGTTTCAGCCAAACAGTATTCTGTATTCATCAGGAATCTCTGCCTGGCTTTGCAGATCTATACGATCAACATGGAAAGATTCAAAATGGAGGGGGACAAGCATGTACCTGTCCTGGCATGATGCAACACAAAGCAACTTGCACTGGACGGCTGAGTTAAAGAAGTTCAAAGACAAAGGCAGGAAAAGGAATCTCCTTGGCATTCTACCCAAATTCCCATCTGTGAGGATGGTGCCAAGGTAGGCGTGTTTTGGCCATTTCTACCTGGTTCGTTTGGCCAGCGGGTAACCAACCAACCCTTTGCATACTAGGGCATACTGCTGCCGTTGGCTGGGAATGTAGACCAACCATTGAAATAGTAAATAGTGGATGGCTTTGCTTTGATTATCTGTAGGTTTTCCTTCTTAACTTTTTTGGATCGGATCACACCAAGTCCTCAATACGTGATGCAGTCACAGCTGCACTAAAGATCAGTCCATCTGTGATCGGATCAGTCTAGAAGCGTGTTAATGCCACCTGGGATCAGGACCTTGGATGCAAGGTTCAACAGGGGTTGACACTAAGGTTTCAAAAGCACTTGCCCATCGGGCAAGTACAGGTCAGGTTCAACTTGCCCGAATGTAATGTTCACTTGCCCAAATTATAATCAGAATCGTGAACGGGCCTCTTTTTGCCAGGCAACCGGCCTGGTTTTGGGGGGGCTCAGAAAAATCATGTTAGCTTCCACACATGTTGTGTTTAAAAAATAACAAACTTCTCTTTGTTTACTTATTTATCGAGCGGTCACATCGTGCCATGAAGTGATTTCAGTCCACCGTTCCAACCTATTAAAGCTATCGCCAAGTTATATGTAGACCTGCATGATTTTATGCAAAATTACATAACTAAATGTCAGAGGTAGTAGCAAAGATATGTCTTTTTAACTTTCAAGTTTCTTGTAGCTCTAACTGAATAATCACAATCGCGTTTCTAGTAGGGTTGTCAGTCACGATACTGGATTTTCTAACTTCAACACTATTCCTGGAAAAAGATCGATATTCTATACCATTTTTGATTTTTTTCAGGAAAGAACATACCCAAAGTAAATAGATTATATCTCCACAACTGCAAGATCGATAATGTCATCTTTGGGCCAAAAAGAAAGATTGTTGTGCAAGTGAAATATTCAATGGGGATAATACTTGGTTAAAGTGAATAAAGCCATGGAACACAGCATAAGTGGAAGATAACATTTCCACCTGAAATAATTATCAGTATCAGATGGTCGTTATCAGTTGGGAGTGCTGTCTTACTATGAGACACAAATAAGGTAGATATCTTACAATTTAGACACTTGACACTAGGGATCGACCGATATATCGGTCGGCCGATATTATCGGCCGATATTCGCGTTTTTTTACGTGTATCGGTATCGGCCGATACGCGGCTGATTTTCGCCGATTTTTTATTTTATTTTTTTTTTTACTTGTTCTACCTCACCTGTTTTTAATATTTGTTAAATATTGTTCATCTACTTGTTCTTACTTGTTCTACCTCACCTGTTTTTACTATTTGTTAAATATTGTTCATCTACTTGTTCTTACTTGTTCTACTTCACCTGTTTTTACTATTTGTTAAATATTGTTTTTTATATTGAAGTTCAATAAATGTTTCTTTTTAAAAAAAAAAAAAAAAAAAACGGCTCAAGAAAGTCCGTATCGGCGTATCGGCGTATCGGCTAAGGCTGATGAAAAAATATCGGTATCGGTATCGGCCCTAAAAAAAACGGTATCGGTCGATCCCTACTTGACACCTCTATTTAAAGTTCAAGGCAATCGAATGCACCAAGCCAAACACTCGCAAATAAATATATGGCCACTAGATTGCGCTGAAGAATATGTTTTCTGATTGAAGGCAATTTACCTATTTCCTAAGAAACCTCTTATTCATTGATTGAAAACACCATGTTAAGTTGCAAAATTTGGCCCAGATACTGGATAATCTGTTTATGGTGGTTTTATTCGATCAGAATCAACTTTGTGGACAAAAATCAAAGGTAATACTTCATTTTTGGTTATTACAAGAAAAGGGGATGTTTCTTCTTAAGTTGTTATTTGCGAGTTTTAGTCACAGAATGATATGGTTTGGACTGTTGGAATAAGTGGAGGCTCAGCTTTCATGTAATATATACAGTAGTTTGTGAGGGTCCAATTTCGTGAAAAAGATCGGTATTGCTGTGTGCATGTGCACAGTTATGAAACCCAAAACCGTGTTCTTGACTTCCTTGATAATTTGCCTCAATCCAAAGTACTTCCAAACTGCACTCCTCCATCACTACTCCATTTAACTTCTACCTAAACCGTTCGCGGAGGTGCTGCACTTGAGATGCTAGCTGTGTTGGCTAACCTGTAGCACTGCCAGAGACCGCATTGCGAGTGAGTGACAGAAGGCGGGGCTATATTCGCACTGAAGCGATGCGTGTCTGTTAACTTGCTTTCCAAGAGAAGACAGCGCGCTGATCAATTGCAAATACTTCTATTTTGTGTGGTTTTGAGGAACAAAAGGTTGTTCTGCAGTTTCTAAAAACATTTGAATAAATAGCTTTTATATTAACATCCACCCAAAATCCACTTGCCCGTTCGGGCAACCAGAATAAATCTCAACTTGCCTTCAGAATGTTTGGATTAAGATTGTTTTATAGCGATATCTAGTTGAGGTCATTGCAGCCTTTCACCAACACTACACAGGGGCAGAGAGGAGAAAGGCTTGGCTGCAGACCGATAAAGTATTTATAGCAACGAGCCAGCAGCGATTAGGTGTCCGTGCTCATCTCACAGCTCTCCTCCAACCCAGATCCCGCTCGCATGTTTGGAGAAACGCACACCAAGAGAAGACCAGCTGTGAAACAGGCTGTCCTCGAGAGGAAATTAAAGTCCACGCACTACTGAAATTCCTTTGGTTTCCAAACCTTAGGATCTACATATCAATCCTAGGATTTAAAAAATAAATACAAAAAAGGGATTTGATGCAATATATTTGCCCACTACATTCCTTTAGTGAGGGGAACCATCCTTTGAACACACTTTAGAATAAGGCTCCAATCACACACACACACACACGGGGACAGGACTGAGGGGTGAGACAGAGGTAAAGCAAGCATACTTCCAGCAAACCAGAAATATCATAAAAAGCTATCACAACCAGATTAAGTCTATGAAGCAAATCTCAGGCATGCTAAAGTGAAACCTTTAACCTCAACGTCCTCAACCGTGTTTGGAACAATGGGCTGACTGTAAAGTGTGCATTTACACAGTCCGCACGCATATCTGTGAGGCGTTGGCATGTCTTTGTTTACCTCGTGGTTGCCGTGGGAGAAGTTCAAGCGGGCGACGTTCATCCCAGATTTGATCATCTCCTTCAGCATGTCCACAGAGCGGGAGGCTGGCCCTACAGGAGGAACAAAGACAACAGTATTAGGGCTGGTTTATGAGCGCCACACCAGCGGGACCCACTGATACAGAAGATATTATAAACTCAAGTCATGGCCGAGTTGTTTCAGTAAAGCACCATCGCATGTGCCGCTTTTAAGCAGCTAGGGCACTTAAGACGGTGAGCTACGTTGAAGTTTTATGGCTTTCCTCCAATTGCCGGAGCTGTAAAAATAAACCGGGATACCCTGTGAGTCAGTGAGGCTGTGCCTCACACTGACTCAGAGGTGATGCATTATAGAACCCTATGATCCCTATTTTTTCCAAATTCAGTTTTTTCCAGAATGTTTTATGATTCATTCTTATTTTATCATCAGAAAAAGTGTCTGCTTTTGTGAATTAATAAAACTTCAACAATTTAATAAGAAAACAGTAAATTCTTAATGATACACACAACATTGCACTATTTAGAAGACGGCTGCTGAAAGCATCTCGAGGTGACTTCAATCATCAGGCCTACTTTTGATATTTCTTGATAAATTTCCGGCAAATTAAGATTTTTTTGGCAAATTCTGCAATATTCCACTTTAGAGAGTTGACTCCATCTCTAGTCCCAGATTCCACGTTTCCATCCGCATCTCGGAACTCATAGGGCCCTACTCTGTGTGCCACGTGGCGGCGTCACGGCGACCCACCGATGGTGCAGATGATGCCGGTGTTGCGGGCGGTGGTGGGCTCCGAGTCGATGTCCAGCAGACACAGGTGCTCCAGGAAGGTGTCAGCCATGGCGGCTCCGAGCTGCTGGGTCTGGATGAAGGCCGAGCCCATGTCCATCGTCTTCTGCTGAGGCATGGTGGAAGCTGATGCTGGGTGGGTACTGCAGGAGACACGGAGAGCGGAGGGGAACGGGTTAGCTGCTGCCGTCAGCACAAGACCAGCAGCACTCTGCTCAGCTGATCCTAGTAACAAGGGGCTTCATTCGATTAAGACAGGTCAACAGACTGCAAATGTAGGCTGCCTGCAACCAGTGCCTCCATTTTGATTACAAGTGGTGACACGAGTTGTCAAGATATAAATCTGTCATTTAGAATGACTCAGCACCACCTCATTTGGTGGTGTAGGTAACAAACTACTACAGGCCTGTCTTTGTTTGCAGCGGACCACCACAGTCATGACAACAGATTTACTGAACAAATAAACACTCAAACATTTCCTGGCCGGACTTGAAAGGGAAATTCTTAAGCTTGGTGCTTAGACTACAACTCCACCACAAGGCATTTGAATAAAATCATTATTTAGACGACAAACACGCTGTGGTTCCCTGAACAATAGACGGGCTGGAGGATGTGACCTCAACAGCAAAACACAAAAGATTTGGGAGGTTTACCGCTATTCTAAAGGACTTTACGAGATGGCACGTTGAGCTATCCACCCACCAACAAGTGTGTCAAACACTTTTTTATCCCAAATTTTGAAATGGGATATCTTTGCAAGATCTTTTAAGGAATAAATGTAATCAATGATGTGTGGACATAACAGCAAACCAATGTTTAAATTGCTTAAGCATGTTAGTATATTGTTTAATGATGTAGTGCCCACATCAGAAACACTGCTCCTCTCCTACCTACTCAGAGTGAGCGTGGCCTTTGCTTGCGTGGCCTACAGCACAGTCAGAGAACATAATGTTCTCATCCTGCCATCACCCACACCGTTTACATTTAGCAGAGGCTTACAACCGTTCCTAAACACATTTACACACTGATGCAGAGTCAACCATGCAAGGCGACAGCCAGCCGGGCGCAGTGAGGGTGAGATGTCTTGCTCAAGGACAACACGACACTCACACAGGTCAACCTGCTTTACCTCCTGAGCCAATCATACCCTGTGTTTCACATGACACCAAGGAAGGCTACTAAAATAAACCATGAGGCCGGGTCTTTTGTGATGGCTACTGAGGAATCAATGAGGAAGTTCAGCCCATTCTGACCTCCCCCCCAGCCCTTGGCACACCATCCACCCCCACACCCAACTATGGTTTTGCCAACATTTCATCATTCCTCTTTGACATCACACAGTGACATTATCTTATACACCCTTTCCACTTCCAAACAGGTCAAAAATACTCTTATCATTTACTCATAATGTAAATTGATGATGAATGTATTTAAAGCACTTTAACTACAACATTTTGTTAGGACAGTGCAACAAAAACAAGATATATCATTACAAAGAGTTGCTCAATAAAACATAATAAAATGTTAGTGTTTTCCTTATAATAAATCCATTTAAAAATAAGTTTGTCCATGCCTGTAGCCTGTCCTGTTCAGACAGACACAGTAGGGCCTTCACATGACACCAAGGAAGGCTACCAAAATAAACCATGAGGCCGGGTCTTTTGTGATGGCTACTGAGGAATCTACAATGAGGAAGTTCAGCCCATTCTGATTGGATGGGCTCCGGTTACATAACCGCATCACATGACCTGGCCAGACACCATGGGAGAAGAACAGAGACGCGAGGCAGTGTTCTCGCTCTAAACTGGGCTTGGATTCACTGGTGGTTTCGGGTAATTAGTCAAGAAGAAAGTAGGCTTGATACAAAATACAACATGGATAATGTTGCAGTTGAAAAAGTAGAAAGTTATAGAGGGAACCGCGATATAAATTTAATATAAAAGACATGCAATAGCCCAAACTGGGACAGCATCATACTGCTGGACAAATAACCTTAAGATTGGATGTCCTCATTTTGAATTAATTATTGAATAATATGATTTATGTAATAATATTAATAATATGATGATGATATAAATAATTTCCCTCTGGGATTATTAAAGTATTTATCTATATCTATTACAGAAGTGGTCAACTATGATTCTGTCAGTCTGAACTTTCACAGGACTGAGTAATCCAATTGGACACCTCTGAAATGCTGAAGCAGCAACAGTGAAATCATGTGCAAGTAGTTGATGTAGTGGCAGCCCTTCAGTTATTTAGCATTAGCGTTATTATTTATTTGTATTTTTCCAGATAATCATGACTTCCGGGCAAGAATTTACGCAATAAAGCTCACAACATGGCACCGTCACCCACCTCAGCACAAGGATACATCCAGAAGAACGATTATGCAACTCTACAGCAGTATGACAGTAGCTCAGTATTGCTCATGACATCCTGGCCCCAGAAGGCGTACGTGCAGAGAAACCCGTCCAGCATCTCGGGCCCCTCAGACCACAGCCCCCTGCTCCTCAGTGCCACCATCAGACCATCGCCGTAGCAACATGGAGAGAGAGAGAGAGAGAGAGAGAGAGCCCTAGGACTACAGTACGTGAGCTCAGTCACATCCCAGTCCGTCGAGGCTGGCTGAGTCACCGACACACACCACCAACACCCCGCCACATGGGGCAGCCCCCTCATTGGCTCAGTCCTCTGACTTCACAGCACACAAGAGCTTCAATGAAAATCACAAATAGGTGAAACTATTATACAGTTGACTATCATCTATCCATCATTTTAAAAGCGAGACCTACAATCCTTTCCCTAAGCCTAAACCCAACTTTGAATCATTCTGGCATATACGCTTCAAATGATAAATCCCAAACTAAGATCCAGCAGAAATATCTATGATTATAGTAGGTAATGCTTAACTCCAATAATAGGCAATCATTGGACATCTGTTCAATTGAAAAGGTTATGCCTGGAACACTGCAGTACAAGTTAGTGTTTAGCCGAATTAACAAGCCCTTCGATGCAATGCTTTATCAACTTCATCTCCCCTTTATCATTAGTCAAACATCCTGCCAAGTATGTCATTTCCCGGGTTAAATCAAAATTTAACACGCCTTTTGAGTCCCTCATTGTACAAGTTATGGAACCGTATCCAGTGATGCCTCTGGTCTTTGACACAACCAGCCCGCTTATCTCTCGGAGCCTATCGGGAGATAGGACTATGTAAACATATAGCCGCCACTGGCAGAGGCCTGGGAAAGACAATTACTGACCCTTGAAAGCCACTCTTGTACAATCTCTCACACACACGGCTGGTTCTTCTAACACCAACTTTCATCGAAGCAAAGTCTCACCGTGTACAGCTGGGTGTCAGACATTAAATGACAAAGTAGTATGAGCCATGAGCATAGTCCTACACTAATTAGATAACCAGCTATAACCAACCGGTTTAGTTGCTGCATGCGTGAGTAATTCAAATACACTCTACCAATCAAAAAGGGTGAATTTGTAGCGCATGACCAGCGCTGAACCCAGATCAGCAGCCGCCCTGAGTGACGTAGTAGGGATGCTAACTTTAGTACCTGCTGCTAGTAATCCCCCCAAATCCCTTTACCTATGCAACACACACACACACTCTGAGCCACTTCCTCCGAGCCTTCCTGCCTCCATGATCAAGCGTGCTTTGTGTAACCGAACAGTACGACGGTAAATTATGTCTCTGCCGGTGTTTTATTTCTGGTTAGAGGTCAACTTGGAGGACAGTGCGTCCTCCTAGCAGGATAGCACGACGGCTAATCCCAACCCAATTAAAACAGAAACCGTTCCACACACAGACACGACCATACTTACCCCCCGTAGATCGTCCGGTTCCTCCTGGGAACTAAGAGGCTTGACGCGATCAAAGACCTCCACAGAAACCTCAGCGCGCTACACGGACCAACCCCCCCCTCCGGCAGCGACACTCACACCCACAGAAGGGCAGGATGCGGCGAGCGTGCAAACGCAGGACTCAGGATTCGGTCGTCTTGTCCCCGAGGACAAGAGCAGGGACCAGGAGACCCTGTGGTGTCCGTCTAACGACCGTGCCACCCCGACGCTGCGGACACGCACAAGGTCACGAAGGACTAGAGATGTGGCGTACATCGCCTCGCAGCCATGTCACACCACCGCACAGCAGCTTGGCTCAGGCGCCGCAGCCCTTAGGCTCATATAGAGCCACGGCTATTAATAACCCTCACGACGTTGGTAGGAAGAGCCCAGTTGCAGTGTTTAGTAAACACACAACTCGTGTGCCGTTTGTTAAAAACTACGTCACAGCCTTAGTTCAGCATTGGTAAAGGCGTCGTAAAGACCCTTATAGATGACATGCCATACAGTCCAAACAAAAACACCATGAGAACAGCAGACATTTTGACTGACGAAATGGGAACAGCTATTGACACAATACGCATTAGGGAAAAAAACATCAGCCCTATGCCTCTGCTCTCACAGGAATTTCTTCACTGCCTCTGTTGGTCCAGACCCTGCCAGCATTAGTCAGCACGTTACGGTGCAGCTATGGTGCAGAGGCACTGCATGGGGGTAGAGCCAGGTGCTCCCACACGAGAACAGCTGCAAGGTGAGCCCCCTCCAAAAGGTAGGGCTGGAGTAGATATGACACCAAGTCACTGTCCTCTAGGCTGGTGGGCCTCTGTGTAACCTGCTGAGTCATGGTCTCACAACACGGCCCGTTTGGTAAACCAAGGCCAAACCAGTCTACGCATTTAACAACCATAACTACAATTATACAGACCAGCCAATGGTGAGGAAAGAGGATTTATAAATTGACGTGGGTCTATGTAAAGCGATATTTGATTGAAGGGCACGATTGACGAGGAAATACAGAAAATGCCACAGAGAAAGACCATAGAATGAGTGTTTAGTTTCTTCCCAGACCAATTAAAACTTAAAGCCTTAATCTAGGCACACAGATAACTGATTCTCTGGCCTCAAACCGGCAAGTCCTCTGAGAGAAGTACTTCCATTTTGCTCATGGGCCCTGACACATGGATGATGAACAGGCTGTTACATAAATGTTGCAGCAGTTTCATGACTTCCCTTTCGACGTTCGAGGAATTGCTAACGGTTTAGTTTTTCATAATGTTCTGGAGCGATCAAGGACTTGTATTTATACATATTTAGGTACAAGAAGAACATAGCCATCACCACGTACACGCTCTTATGATTCGCTTTTGATAGCGCAATATTAATATTAATATTTGATCACCTAGAGTGTGATTATTTGAACATTCCCCACAATGAATCCTTCACATTACATGAACTCAGCCGACGAGAGCATTGGCTCACTAAGCACAACATAAAGATTAACACTTGAGTTAAGAGTACATCTAAATAAGAAGATAGCTGAGGATACTCATAAGTAATGGAAAGGCGCACCGACACAGATGCGCCAGAGGTCACATGGTGTTCCTTGCGTCATATTCCCCTGCCAGGATGAGGCTGACCAATGGGAGGCCAGGCCGGCCTGGACCACGCCCACACGAGGAGACAGCAGGAAGCGATGTACCAACGGTGCGCCAGCTGCCAGTTAGCATTTAATCTCTTAATTTGCTTAATTACAGATGCTTTAGGTTATTTGATTTAGGTTAGAAGAGCCAGTTTACGTGCTGGAAAAGGGGAAATCCACGGGGATTACGTTAAGCATCCCATTAATGTACACATGTCGTCCAACACACACGGTTGGTTAATGCGTCACAGACCAACGTGATAACCTGGTTCATGTAACCCAACCAACATCATCTCCATTACCTGGACATCAAAAACTATACCACACAGCAAGGAGCGAAATACTCCGGAAACATAATCCCTTCAGACCTCAAGTGGAGTTCATGTCGCCATCTTCGAGTGTCAACATGAACAGCAAGAAAACATGTTCCCGGTACTGAGGTTAAAGTACCGGGAGGCTAAAAGAGTAGTGTAGAGAAACTCAGCGGCCTTGCGGGGTACCAATGCTGAAAACACTCACCTTGTCTCGCCGAGTGATCGCCAGACTGAAGCTCTGCAGCTCCGCGGCTCAAGGTGATCCCTCTAACTTCCCGGGACTACTTCTCCGAGATGCGGGCTGATATCCCTCCGCGGTGACGTAGGTCGCCAGGGAAATCACGACGATTTTTGATGTTACGTTAATTTTTGTTTTTATAACCTTATCTGTTGTGATTGTTGAGGACCGATTTTTATTGAAACGTTTTAACGTGGATTGTTTAAGCAAACGCGGAAGCGTTCAAGAGTGGTGTGGTGATGCGTCGGTGGATGATGGACCAATCGGGAGGCAGGACGGTATCGCATCTTCTGGGCCGACCCGTGACCGTGGATGACGGGGGCTCATAATCGTTTTACTTGAGCTGTATCTGGTAGGTTAACTGATGGTTACTGACGCATGGCCTTTTATATCTTCTTTGTATTACCTTCATTTCTATTAGTTGCATATACATTACATTAATAGGAAATAACGAGTTATTTGTGCTGAATGAGTTCATTCATTAAGTGAGTTAATTTCACCATTTAATTTATATAGCCATAAAGGCACGTCGGTAGCATATCGTTATTCTCAGCCACGCGTTATCCACGATGCACATGGTTTTAAGAAGTAGGCCTCCCGAGCTGCAAAGTTAACACGCAGTTAAAATGTTTCGCGAAACAACATCGCCCCCTAGCGGTTACATTATGTCATTATTCTGAGCTTGCTTTCTACAAGCTAAATGCTAAAAGCTAAAAGATTTGGAACTATATTTATATAATGAACTAAACTTATATATATATATATATATATATATATATATACATACATACATATATATATATATATATATATATATATATATATATATATATATATATATATATATATATATATATATATATATATATGTATGAACTAACTTAACCTATTCAAATAGATATATTTGCATATGAAATTAACTTCTCTATCACTACTATAGCATATAAATATAGGAATAGGTAAGTTCAGTTCGCTATATTTACACAAAATGTATTTTTTTCATGCTGAACCCTGTTCGCTTGATTGTCATACTACACAACATGTAAACATGTCCTCCCTTCTCATTATTATTGCCCTACACGCAGTAACATCGTGGAGCAGACTACTGCTTTAAAATGTGTGAACACATGTATCCCAACACGTGTCCGCTACAGTCGGAGAGTAGGAGCAGTGCACGGAAACACGCTGCTGTAAATCCTGCTGGAGGATTAAATATCTTATTAGCAGCTCTGTCCCTGACAAAGAGCCCTCCACACAGATTGAAAAAGACCTACTTCTAACAAAGCCCAATCAAACGTAAATATTAGCAAATTTCAAAACGATTAAACTGCACAAAACTATCGTGGAGAGAGAAATCAGTCTCTGCGTGACGCAATGAGGTCTGGACCCGAGGCCGGCCGGACAAAAGAGAGGCATAATCCTAACTGTCACTTCTCATTCTCTTATCCCCCTGTGCCTACATGCCTGCCTTTGTCTCCACATTGCCTTCGTTCACTGGTTGCATTAGCTCCTCCCCTCAGTCCCCAGCATGCCCCCCCCCCCTGAGTACCCTCCCCGCCCTCACCTTATTACAACAGTGTTGGTGTCCTTAGCTCCACTGCCATCTACCCCCCAGTCCCCTCAAGCGCTCACCTTAATGCACAAGTGGTGGCGTAAGCTCTGCTGCTTCCCCCCCCCCCTCTACGTCCCCTGCCCACCTTATAACCACAGTGGTGGTGTCTTGAGCTTCGCTGCTATTCCTCCCCAAAGTCCCCTGCCCGCGGTCACCTTATTACAACAGGGTTGGTGTCCTTAGCTCTGCTGCTATCTCTCTCCTAAGTCCCCTGCCCACCACAGTGGTGTTGTCTTTAGCTCTGCTGCTATCTCCCCCCTCAGTCCCCTTCCCGCGCTCACCTTATTACAACAGTGGTGGTGCTGTTAGCTCTGCTGCTATCTCCCCCCTAAGTCCCCAACCCACCTTATTGCAACAGTGGTGGTGTCTTTAGCTCGCTGCTATCTCCCCCCTTCGTCCCCTGCCAGCGCTCACCTTAATGCACCAGTGGTGTTGGTGTTAGCTCCGAGCGATCTCCCCCATCAGCTCCTGCTCACCTTATAACAACAGGGGTGGTGTCCTTAGCTCGCAGCTATCCCTCCAATCCCTCACCTAAGACCCATGCCAGCGCTCACCTTAATGTGGTGCTGTTAGCGCTGCCCATGCTGCTCTTCAACTAGATGCTGACGGCCTCTGTCTGTCTGGATCCTCTCTCTGAGTTGCTCTACGCTTCCCCCCAGGCCGACTCACACACCCGCCCCATGTGAAGGACACGGCCACAGGCCAATCCTTCTCCATCGCTAAGCAGTCGTCTTGGGCGTCCATCGGCTTTACGATTATTATGACCTCTGGGCAAAGCGTCAGATTAATCCTACTGTACAGCCCTCAGTGGAAGACATTCACCTGTTATGATGTTATGAGACAATAATGTGTTAGAGTGAGTGAGGGTGTGTGGGTGTGTGTGTGTGTGTGGGGGTTTGTGTTGGTGAGTGAGTGTGCATGCGTGTGTGTCTTTTTATGTGTTATAACATCACATCTATTCGATCTAAAAATAGCCAAGCAGTAGCACACACAACAGATATTGTAGTGCATGCAAGTTCATGGACAAGACACCCTTTTTTATCGTTTGTCTTTGAGAAGTCGTTATGATGAGACCGCACATCTCAAGTACAGTGTTGTCTGTACTTTCAACCTTTTATACCTCATCTTTCTACAAAACAAACAAGACACCATCCTGGAGGCCTCAGATAGCTCGTCTCTGATTGGCCCAGCAGGTGGTGGTGAGAAGGGGGCTATGCACCAGTTAACCTAGCTTATCATCCCACACTGATTACACATCATGGTTGGGTGTCAAGTCAAGTGACAGAATATAAGTGATGGCAATTGTACAGTTCTAGAGATCTTACATTTTGGTTTGAGATTGCTGGTGTTTATTGTCTTCTGAGACAAACGACTTTGTAGATCAAATTGTAAAGTTATCTTCTTTGAAAGGTGCAGGTAATTATAGAGAAAGATCAGTCAAATGGCCTTAACACTGTATTTCTGTTAAAACCAAACGATCCTCATTAAGGGAGAGTAGCAATAAAAATATATATTATCATTTATATATTTCAATAATATTTTTTTTGTATTTTTAGTTAAAAATACTTTATGACTGTAAGGCTCCCCAACCCATGTGTCAATACTCAATAGGCATTATTCTAGATACATTATGTTATTATCATATACTATGAAATAGGTTTGTCTAAAGTACACACATTCTCCTTGAGCTTGATTTTCCTTTGAAGCATAAATGTTAACAGACATCAGTACAACTGCACACAAAATCCCACACACACAAACACGCACACACACACACACACACACACACACACACACACACACACACACACACACACACACACACACACACACACACACACACACACACACACACACACACACACACACACATGCCCATACACAGGCATAAACACACATTCATTGTCCTCCATGTTTTTCTCTCATCCCTGTCAGCAGCAGCAGCAGCAGTCAGCTGCAGGGTCACATGACTGGCTGACTGCTCGCACTGAGCATGCTCAGTCCCCTCTGTGTTGTCAGGGAGAATATAAGACAGCGGTCGGAGCAGAGATCTCCAATAGATAAACACACGGACACACACACACCGGCCGGCAGCACACAGACTAAACCAGACTCAGCTATCAAGGGGGGATTGTGGATACTGTGTTTTTGATGAGCATTTCAAAGGGAGCGTTTTGGTTCTATTGTGTTATTCAGTGTGAGAGCAGCCGTTGGTAGAGCAGGAGGAGGATAAGGAGGAAGGCAAGGACAGCATCCTCTCCATCGCGGAAGACGGTAGGTCTGACGGGGGGGGGCATGGCCGGGTGGGGGTTCTTGATCTAGCTAGCATCTCTGTGCGAGGCTGTTAATATATGGCGGGTAGCCCCCCCCCCCCCCTCTGTAATGGTATGTGAGGCGAGCGGGGTATGGAAACAGGAGGAGGGGGAGGGACGGGGGAGGATGCTGCGTGTGTGTGTGTGTCCGTGTCGGTGGTGGGGGGGGGGGAGTTCTCCGGTGGGTCGTGCTAGCAAACCACCGCGGGAGAACAAGGGAGAGCCGAACAGGTCGTGGTGGGGATCTGATC
Source organism: Gadus macrocephalus (assembly GCF_031168955.1). Lineage (NCBI taxonomy): Eukaryota > Metazoa > Chordata > Actinopteri > Gadiformes > Gadidae > Gadus > Gadus macrocephalus. The sequence continues at coordinate 22,853,091 of NC_082395.1, read as the reverse complement.
CTTGCTGTGCTGAGTTGTAATGCAGTGTGTGGACCTGTGTGATGTCCATCCCTCATCAGGAGAGCCAGGCTGAAGCAGTGGGAGACGGTCCAGGAAAACGGCTCGCATTTAGGCAGAAACTAACTTGGCAGTCTCCGTGTCGCAGAGGGGGGGGGGGAATGAATAATAGATTTGGTGGATAAACTATTATTTAGTTGACCTATATGGGGCACACACACAGGATGGCTCCTCGGTGGTTTATTGTCTTCTCCGTGTTGTCACCTGGGTTATACAATGAAGACTATTGTTAATATTCTGAATGCATATTCGAGGACATTGGTTGATGCTTCCTCATTTATAGCCATGAAGCATTGCATAAGAATAAATGTCTTTGTAATATCAATGTACAATCAGGTCATGCCTGCTACTTTGTTCAAAACAGCTTTGATTTATATATACGTTGCTGGGAGTATAATAAACAGTATGGGATGTGATTTGTTGATTAGCTGGGATCTGATAAAGGCCCTATTAATGTTCACAGCTATTTCCTTTATAGATCTTGATTTTGCAGTAAACATACTAAAGTCATCATTTATACCTTATGTTCTATACTATCCCTTCACAAAATGACACATATTTTAGATTCCGTTGAGGCATTCATATCCATCCCTTATGCGTGTTATATTGCGCTAAAACGTTCAATTCCAAGGCCGACGGCCTGGGACTTTATTATGAGGCGGTTCAATGACACCTGCTCAGACCTTGGGAGAAAGGCTGGTCCAAAACACTCTAGCAGTAGCAAGGTGCTGGCTACACGGTCCGCCTCTAACCTCTCAGCACCAGTTGATCAGGCAGAGATGAGCGGATACGTGCTGAAATGTCCACCGTTCAACCAGGGCTGCTGCTTACCCAGTGTTCTGCACATAAAGCCTCTCTCCCACACACTTTCTCTCCTCAGTGATTAATGCCACTCTGACAGAAGGCAGGGAGGCTGTTGCTAGGATACATGGCAAGGTGGAGTGCAGGCGATTAAAAGACGAAAGAAAAAACACACACGGAGACAAAAACACACACACGACGGCACTGAGGGAGAGTCTTCCCATATTTGTTGAAATGATCTTCACATCGTCTTTTCTTTGTTTACATTTGAAAAAACGTTTGATTCAGGTTCACCCGGGGGCTGTTGGAGGATGATGACGAGTGCCTGAGAGAGCCGTGTGTTTCTGTCTGCTCTTCGCTTCCCTCGACTCGCTCGGCTACGATGGACCACAGTGGGGAGAGACCGAACCTGTTCTGAGATAGCCCTATGAACCGCAGACCAAATGGTAGGAACAACTGGAAAATGCTGTGCTCTTACTCCTCACCCATCTGTAATTACTCGTGTGACCCAATCAGTGGTCTATTGCCGGTTTTATTCAGATCAATACCGTGATTTGGCTACAGGTCCTCAGCAGCCAGAGGAGCTTAGGGCCGTCTTGTCAAAGACAGGAGCAAGTCTGATGGAGCAGGCTGATGGCTTAACCATGAATCTACAACACTAGGCACAGGCTATCATCAGCATCAACTGTGGTTATATGGACTTAATAATAAATAATACAAACTGTTAATATTAGAATAATAATAGTAGCTAACTACATCCAAAAGATGGGATCAAATTGTCCTGATTATTACCCTTCTAATAATCTACAAGCTTTGCAGGGCTGTATGATGTCTGGATCTGTCTAAATATAATAGTATTCTGCTAAAGCCCTGAAGCCTTGCTAAAAATACAGCGGCTGAATGGCGGTTTTAATTTCAGAAATTGGTGATTGATCTTCTTTTTTTTTTTAAGCCAACAACCAGTTTATTGATTTTTTTTAAAAGCACTTCATGATAGAATTTTAATAGCGCGCCGTCCGTTTGGAAACGCTCCAGGTATTTATCCTCCCCGGTCCTATCAGGTGCTTTTGATGCTATAAAAAGCGTAGTTCTGAAGCCATGAAACGGGAGGCCAAATGGACAGATGGATGAAGAGAGAGAATAGACTAAAACAGGGTCCTGCATCCTCCTGATCGCAGCATAATGAGGGTGACCACTGTGTGTGTGTGTGTGTGTGTGTGTGTGTGTGTGTGTGTGTGTGTGTGTGTGTGTGTGTGTGTGTGTGTGTGTGTGTGTGTGTGTGTGTGTGTGTGTGCACGTGTATATGTGTTTGTGTGTGCGTCTGTTTTTCGTGTGCACGTGTATTTGTGTCTGTTTGTGTGTGTGTGTTTGTGTTTGCGCGGACGTGTGTGTATGTGTTGACGTTTTTATGGGTTGGTGTGTGTCTGTGTATGTGTGTTTGTGTGTGTCTGTGTGCGTATATTTGTGTGTGTGTGTGTGTGTGTGTCTGTGCGTGCGTGTGTGTGTGTGGCCTGGCAGGATATCAAAGGCCAGTGCTGGACAGACGAGGAGTCTGACGGGGAGAACGAGTCGGAGCAGTTCCTGTACGGAATCCAGGTAACCTTTAACCTCCTCCTCTATTTCCTGTTTTGACTTCCCATCGTGTTATTATGTTTTGAAATGTGTCAGCCTCCCCTTGCTCGCTTCAACCAGCCTTAAACCACACACACACTCCACTGTCTAAATCTAGGATTATCATAACACTGTATCATGGATTTAATAAATGAAAAGAAATGCTTCAACACTTTGAATAAAATAATACATTTTAACAATAGGAGTGTCTTGGTTATGACGTATTCAAATTAATATTACTATTTAATTATTGAAATCCTTTTTCTTTTAATTGCACTTAAAAACCCAAGTGGGGCTCTCATGCGAGCTGAGGTGAAGGAGTATCACGTAAAATCGTTCTTATCATGTGTCGCATACATATTCCACTGTAATCTTTTGTGGTGGAACTTTCTCAGTTCCATCACTGCGGGCAACAGTAGCTCAGTGAAGCAGCACTCAAACCACCGTGTCTTATCAGGTTAAATCCTCAGCCCCAGTGCGCTACAAGATGCCATACAAGATGCTAATCTTTCGCTCATCTTGTTTCGAACACTCCTCTTCCCAATCTTGCGGCTGGGATGTAAATCCTGTTTTGCCCCTAAAGCTCATCTCCATGCACAGAGAACCCCATGAGACCACCTTATCAGAGACCGTGACAGAGGAACAGACTCCAAGCTGAGGCTAATGCTGCAACATTCTAAGAGCTTCAGTTACACCTAGACTGTCTGTTAGATGTGCTCCCTACAATACACATCTAACGCCAGGGCGGAAGTAGGACTCTGTATGTGTTCAGCACAACACAGACAGACAAACAGACTGACAGAAATACAGAAAGATAGACATTCAGACGGACAGTATACACATGAATGTATTTGTGCAACACAATCATGGCGTGTGTTTTTCGGTTCCGCTAACTGGTTGAAATGGGAGGCTGCACATGCCTGGATGTCCCCTTTGTTGGCCCCTGGGTGTGTGCGTGTCTGTCCCCTGTCTTGGCCCCTGTGTGGGCTCCTGGAGGTCCCCTGGATGTCCCATGTTGGCCCCTGGGTGATCAGTGACTGTGTCTCCAGGGGAGCTGTGCTGCTGACCTGTACCGCCACCCTCAGCTCGATGCTGACATCGAGGCCGTGAAAGACATCTACACCGACAGTGCTGTCTCCGTGAGGTAGGAACAACACATACGCATTCATGCACACACACACGCACACACATACGCACTAGTGATGGGAATTTCGATTCACTTAGAAGATTCATAGTCCTTTGAGTGAATCACTAAAAAGATCCGAATCTTTTGAGTCCTTTGAATCTGAATCTGTTGAAATTTTGTCGCTGAATGAGCCCAGCAGCCCACTCCCTAGTGCCTAATGCACACGCTCACAGCAAACCACTGTAATGCAGTTTTGAGGATATCCAGGGGAAATACGCAAGCACACACACACACACACACACACACACACACACACACACACACACACACACACACACACACACACACACACACACACACACACACACACACACACACACACACACACACACACACACACACACAGTAAGCCTAGATACATTGAACAAATTGTAACATGATAGGCTTGGCTGGTTAGGCAGCTTATCAGAATTAAATATGTAATTTCGGAAATTGTGAATAGATACTTATTTTTTATTCTTACTTTATTTAATTAATTGTCATGTTTACAATAAACAAATTTCAAGAGGCTATCCAAAATAACGTCAATGGTTTTGGTTTAACTCAGCTGTCAACGAGCTGATAAGGAACATATTTGATATTGGAAAGGAATATTATAAGGAAATTCACATAGTCAGCAAACAACTTTATTTTTAATAAGCTACTTTCATTTTAGAATACAATCTCTCGTAAAATAATGCCTTTGTAACAAAAGAGTTTAACGATTTACATTCAGTACGAGCCCGACCCATTTAGTATGAGTCCGTTGAGTTGGTCTTTCACTCAACAGGATATGAGTCCGACCCATTCAATATGAGTAATTTGAGTTAGTCTTTCACTCAACCGGATACGAGTCCGACCCATTTCAATTGAGTCCTTTGAGTTAGTCTTTCACCCAGCCGGATACGAGTCAGACCCATTTCATCTGAATCCTTTGAGTTAGTCTTTCACTCAACCGGATACGAATCCGACCCATGAATTCGCTCAGTCTATGGATCTGGATCTGTATACAGCTCTGTCTACAGGAAGTTCTTATTCAACCACGCAGCTGGCAGCTCCGGGTCCGTATGCTTAATCTAAGTTACTATGCAGATGAAAAATTGATGTGTTAATGTTGTTATAGACCTACAGTTTGATGACATTCGTGCATTGTTTTAATAATGTCGTCCGTAGCAGCCAGAACCGAAAGATTCGGGTTAATTGAGACCACAGACTCGTGACTCATGGGTGAATGTAAGGATTCGGATCTTTGAATCCGATTGACTCAGATTCAACCATACGCACACATATGAACACAGACATGCACACATGCAATAAAGAAAACATGGTTCCATGTTAGATTCAAAAGTTGCTCTCAGAGTGGTATTACACATACAGCGAAACACACACTCTGCACACTCTGAGGAAAGCACATTTTGAGTAAATGTTACATTCAATACAATAGTTTCCAGATCTAAATCAAATCAGACCCCCATCCTGAGCAAACTGAGAGCGAGAAAAGTAGAGTATTTATCTCTCCCTCTTGAATGGCGATCGATGGATCCACAAACAGCGGGGTGCGCAGCCATCTGAGCGGTCTTGTTATCTATGATGAATGTGTTTCCACCGTCCTAACAGGGAGTATGGCACCATCGATGACGTGGACATTGATCTCCAAATCAACATCGGTTTCTTAGACGTGAGTGGATATTTTGGATTTTTCGTTTGCCTCTGTGTTGCAGTGGCAGGTGCCTGTTTGATGCTTAGTCTATAATTAGAACGTTGAATAACACATCATTTACCAAATTGGATCCCTTCAAATATCTATGTTTTAGTTCTCAAACCTGTAAGTGTATTTTAGAGTTTCGAACGTGGAACACACACTATGTATTTAAAAAATGCAGTAAGGAGTTTTCATGCGCGTGTGCATCTGTGTTTGTGTGTGTGTATGTGTTTGTGTGTGTGTGTTTATGTGTACGTCTGTGTGTGCGTCTGTATGTGTATGTGTGCGTCTGTCTTTCTGGTTGTGTGTGTGTGTGTGTGTCTGTGTATGTGTATGTGTGTGTGGTGTGTGTGTGTGTGTTTGTGTGTGCGTGGGTGTCTCCATCAAACTCAGGAGGAGGTTGCTACAGCCTGGAAGGTGATCAGGACAGAGCCCATTATTCTGAGACTGCGTTTCTCTCTGTCTCAGTACCTCGATGGACCAGGTGAGTCGACCGCTCTGTCAATCTTCTGGAACAGAACCCTCAGAGAGAGAAAGAGGAAGGAGGCTCTCATTTAGCTATTTGACTTCCTGTCTGCCTGTAGGCCTCCTTGACCAAGATGACCTGCTCCTTACTGACTCGTCACAAGAGTTGCTCTGAACAAAAGCTACATAACTAAATACTAGTAAATAATGATGATAATATGAGTCGTGATAAGAGTAAAAAGATAGTGTGATACTGTCAGAGAGTAGGAAGAGAAATAGATATGAAACAAAATAGTTAAATACAAGCCGTCTCTAGGTACCTGCCATGGGCAATTCTGAATAGTGTGTGAATATTACACATGAACTTTGTATGTTTGTTCTCAGAGCCGTCTGTGGAGGTGTTCCAGCCCTCCAACAAAGAGGGCTTCAGTCTTGGCCTTCAGCTGAAGAAGTGGGTGCTCATCTCCTCCTCCTGTCCGAACCTGTTAGGTTCACAGTTCAACCATACAAGACTAAGATTGTTTAACGGCTTCTCCCTAAGTTGCATATATTCTATCCCCTAAGTGAGGAGAAACATGTCGTCACATGTCATGCTTACAATATCATCAGTATATGGTTCAGAAAATATTATTTTTTTCTGTACATTTTTGGAAGGATGTCTTCTTCGTTGTGCATGACTTTGTGGTGGGGTTTCTCTCCAGGATCCTGAGCACCTTCACCTCCCAGCAGTGGAAACACCTCAGCAATGAGTTCCTGAAGGCCCAGCAGGAGAAGAGACACAGCTGGTTCAAAGCTGGAGGAACCATCAAGAAGTTCAGAGCGGGCCTCAGCATCTTCTCCCCCATCCCCAAGTAGGACTCTCTCTCTCTCTCTCTCTCTCTCTCTCTCTCTCTCTCTCTCTCTCTCTCTCTCTCTCTCTCTCTCTCTCTCTCTCCCCCTCCCTCCCTCTCGGCCCGCTCTCTCCTCCTTACTCTCCCCCCTTCTCTCTCGCTCTCTCTCAAACTCGGCCCACTCCTTCTGCTCTCTCTTCTATCTTTCTATTTCTGGGTGAAAGACATGCCCTTAAGGCTATACTATACGAGATCAGATGTACTTCAATACTAATTAAATAAGATATAAGATGAAAGTGTGTAAATCTTTATTCTAAGGTTTGAGGGCATTTCCACTGTGGAAACATCACTTTGGTTCGGCCTTATTTGAAACCCTGAATGTTTGAAGAATAAAACCCGTCCGACCGTGGCTAAAGCGATCCGGGGACTCTGGCTCCAAATCCAATTTGCTCGGTAGATGTCCGTGATGGGACGTCTCCCAGAGTGGGGTCACAGACGGCGCCGCCCTAATGAGTACAGAGGAAGTTCAGAGGAAGTAGCCCGGCCATTTGAAGCTCCAGATAGATTTTGTATAATGCATCATCTCAAATAGTGACGGGTCAGTTTAACGAGCGCAGATTGAAATAGTCTGTTCACGATTCCCCGTCGAAGCAATGTCCTTTGTTAAAACAGAAATAGATTTGGTTCGCGGGACGTTGTCAAATGTTGTCAGAACACACATCACGCTCATTCGAGCAAGGCAGGCAAAAGCAAACTAGAAAACATTCTGGAAAGTGTTTTTAGTCCGAACTATCATGACGCTTGTGTTAAGGATATAATTCCCCCGTATAACGGAACATTTTAGCCAAAAATTAGTGAGACCCAAATCAAACTTTTTTCTTCTTTTATTCCCACCACCCTCACCCTGTGCTCCATCTCCCTAACACCACCCTCACTGCGCTGTGCTCCTGCCTCTATAACACCACCCGCCCCACCCTGACCAAGCTGTCCTCCCATTCCCCTAACACCACCCGCCCCACCCTCATCGCCCTATGCTCCGTCTCCCTGCAGGTCGCCCAGCTTCCCCCTGATCCAGGACACGGTGCTGAAGGGCAAACTGAGCGTCCCGGAGCTCAGAGTGACCCGGCTCATGAACCGCTCCATCTCCTGCACCATGAAGAACCCTAAAGGAGAGCTGTTCAGCTACCCGCCCAGCAGCCAGGTCAGAAACTCCACCTGCAGCCGCTCCACCCAAACCACCGCTATGGGGCTTGACCGACGGCCACCTCTAGAGCAATGGTTCTCAAACTCTTTCTATTAGTGCACCCCCTCTAAGATATTTTTTCAGCTGAGTACCCCCATACCGGCGCAAAACATGTTTGGGAGATTTATTTTTCGATAACATAAATTATGTATGCGTTCTATTTGACAGTGTAGACATTAAAAGGGTGAAATGACTGGGCCTGTTCTCCATGCAACTGCTGGCTAATTCCTCACCTCAAAAGAAGCCCAACGCCAGGGGAGAGTCGGAGCATGTAGAGCTGAATCCCATTCAAATATATTCCTCCTGAAACCGACGACATTTTGGGGTTTCTGGATCCATCCTTTATTTTCACCGATTTTTCTTTTTCATGGGTCCAAAGTACCCCTAGGGATACGCGTACCCCCATTCGAGAACCACTGCTCTCACTGATTCAAAGGAATATGTAGTACATCTCCGGCGTCTAGCCATCGAGGAGAACTCGTTTAAGCGACTTACAAGTAAGGCTGAGGATAATCTAAAAAAATAAATCGAGAATAAAGTTATCCAATACTTGGATAACTTTACACCACATTTTTATGCAAACAAATATTTATTATTTTGCTACTTCTTTTTACCTCTGACTTTTTAGGTGTTTATTGTGAAATGCAAGTAGGAATTATTCCCCAGAATGTACTAAATGTTGTTCCATCTGGAGAGCAGATGTTTTGTTGTTAGTTGTTGTGGTTTATTTAATTGGTTTGTACTCATAATGTGTGATCATAACATAATATAATCCAATGGCAGCTTCGTTAATGTTTCATTTTTAAGTTATTCATTTCACACCCTACGAGAAGTCCTTCTTTACAACCAAGCAGGTGTGAGGGGCCGTTATCAAACATTGTCACAACACACATCTCACCCGAGCAGGGACATGCGGCCAACAGCAAACTAGCACACTCCGATGAAGCAGACCCCTTATGTTTGGAGACTTTCCTTCTTTTACTGTATAATATGAGTAAAGTATAACACAGAAATGTCCGCCAGGATTCTGTGAGACCCAATGAGAACCCTTTACAGACCACCAAACATCTCATCCAAACCACTGATATTTATGTCTGTCACATATATATCAAAATCATTGAAACATTTATGGAGCAAAACAAAATAAGGACTTGACTCCCTTATTGTAAACTCCTTATAGAGGCCCTTCACGTGCTTCTCATTCTGTGTTCCCTCTCCCCCTCCCAGTTGTACCCACGGTTAAAGATGCAGTGTGTAAGCCTTAGCATCATCTAGCGTCACTCCCTATGTAGAAATAAAGGGCTCATTCTAAGGTAGCAATTACGCAACAATTCCTATTTTCATGGGATTATACATTTATTAAAAATCATATTCCATTTCTGCCAAGTCCGTTCCGCTATCTGACTCTCAATCCTACACACTGCCCCTTTAACCCCTTGTGGGGATGTTGTCCTCTGCTCCTCTCTTCCTTCACCGGCCTCCACCCTTCACCCCCTCTCCCTCCACCCTCCTCTCCCTCCACCCGAGCCAGCCTCAGTGGAGCGGTTTCCCATAATGCCTTGTCTCCACTTGACCCATCAGACCGTGGCTGTCCCGGCGGCCAGAGCCCCAGCGCAGATCACCACCCGGCAGCTGATTGAACTGTTTTTCTCATCCCAGGCCGGCGGCCACTGCAAGAACATCCCCACCCTGGAATATGGCTTCTTAGTGCAGGTAACGCCTCCTTAACGCCACTAGGGGGCGCAGTGTGGCAGTCCCTGCACGCTTTTACATTTTTGTTTTTAATGCGTTCTCGCCTCCATTTTGTTTTAATTTTGGTGCAGGGCTTTGCTGTTGTCTCCACTCACTATGAATAGATTTAAGGGGGTGTAGCCCGCATGTTTAATCTATGTGACCTGGGAACCCAAAATGGGTTAACTCTTGCAAAAGCATGTGTTTAACCAATAGAGGATCATTTGAGTCCATATTTACATCTTATCCAAACGTATGCATTTCTTTAGAGATTTGGGCCATGATCAATCTTTAACACTCCAATGTAACAGACGACTACATCAGATTTAATCTAAAATAGGTTGTTTTCCTTCAAAACCTATGGATTTATAATCCATTACGGTGATATCAGAACCGTTGTGTATGTAAAAATGTCCTGTGCCAGATTGAATACGATCCGTTGTTGTTGTTATATATATATATAACCATTATATTGTCATCATAATCATCTTTAAATATTCCAGAGGTTAAGGAGGGAACGTAAAAGCACGAGTCAGACATCTGTTGGATATTCAGCCGTAGATTTTATAGCCTGCAGTTAAACACAAGTATTAAGCGTAAATAGAACCCTTTCGTTCCCCCCATCATCAACGCTTAATGACTTGCTGCCACAACAACGTTCACTCATTTACATACGGCCCACTTTGGGTTTAGAGCTGTCATGTCCGCTGCGTTGGGGCTGTGAAGGAAACCAGTGTGTTTGTTTCCCTATAGATAATGAAGTACTCGGAGCAGAGGATTCCCACGCTCAACGAGTACTGCGTGGTGTGTGACGAACAGCACGTCTTCCAGAACGGGTCCATGCTGAAGGTACGCTCATGGAAAACCACTTATAGACGATGTTTCTGATATGTTCTCATTTTGATCTATTGAAGATGCTAAACTGACATGCATGTGTGTGCGTGTGTGTGTGTGTGCATGCATGTGTGTGTTTGTGTGTGTGTGTGTGTGTGCATGTGTGTTTGTGTGCATGTGTGTGTGTGTATGTGTGTGCATGCATCTGTGTGTGTACATGTGTGTGTGTACATGCGGGCGTGCATGTGTGTGTGTGTGTGTGTGTAGCCTGCTGTTTGTACCAGGGAACTGTGTGTGTTCTCCTTCTACACGCTGGGTGTGATGTCCGGGGCTGCTGAGGAGGTCGCCACTGGGGCAGAGGTGAGGACATCACGATGGGTTTCATATGACTGGGAAGCCATGATGAAGAAACCATCCTTCCATCCACGCATTCACCCACGCATCCATTAATTCCTCCCTCCGATCCACCTTCTGACATATATCTGACGTAAATCAACGTCAGGACCACAGATTCGCTCACCTGCTTCCGCCGGAGACTTAAGACTCAGTTCACCTGGACTCTGCATAGCCCAATCCCCTACCCCCCACGACCCCTTCTCCTCCCCTACTCTCCTGAAAAGACCCCTCTTACACAATCATTGTATGTTGGTCATCCTGCCACTTACAAATAGTACTTAGCATCATGTAGCATCTTATCCTAGCTATCTTTGTTGTGTACGGGGAATGGGTTAATTAAGCAGATGTACTTCGCTTGTACATCGATTGTAAGTCGCTTTGGATAAAAGCGTCTGCTAAATGTCCTGAATGTAAATGGAATGTAAATGTACACTGCTCCTCTGAAAATATCATGATGTTTAACGTGGCTCATGTGTTCGTACAAACTGAGGATGTTCTCTGTGGATGTGCAGGTGGTTGACCTTCTGGTGGCCATGTGCAGAGCTGCTCTGGAGTCTCCTCGTAAGAGCATCATCTTCGAGCCCTACCCCTCCGTGGTCGACCCCAATGACCCCAAGACTCTGGCCTTCAACCCAAAGGTCATATCAACAACAACAGTAATAACCATATACATTTAAACAGTGCAACTGCTCTTTGAAAACCCAGAGTCTGCTAAGTGCTTAAAGGTGTCAGGCTCAATGAAGCACAAGCTTTGTCTGAGAGGTTAGGGTAGAAGGTGTAGTCTGGTTTTCATGGAGTGGAAATGTAGTTTGATGAGAAAAAACTAATGCAACCTATATTTATTTGTTGGGGTGTTTTGGACGCTTCAATGCTCTCTCTCTCTCTCTCTCTCTCTCTCTCTCTCTCTCTCTCTCTCTCTCTCTCTCTCTCTCTCTCTCTCTCTCTCTCTCTCTCTCTCTCTCTCTCTCTCTCTCTCTCTCTCTCTCTCTCTCTCTCTCTCTCTCTCTCATTCTCTTCCGATCTCTCTCCTGCTCTTTCTCTCTCTCTCTCTCTCTCTCTCTCTCTGTTTGTTTGCACCCCTCCATTCTTGGTTCCCCTCCCTGCCTTCTAACAGAAGAAGAACTACGAGAGGCTGCAGAAAGCCCTGGACAGCGTCATGTCCATCCGAGAGATGACCCAGGTAACCCCACACACTTCATACACCAGGTCTATAGTCTATGACCGCTGCTGTGTTGTATCAGTCCACAGTGATGGGGACAGTTCAGTAGGAGGGGTTAGTTGCCTTAATATTGAGCATTTGCTATTTTAACTATATGGCCATTTTTCTGAAGCAGCGATTTTGAGTATAGCAATGTGTGTGTGTGTGTGTGTGTGTGTGTGTGTGTGTGTGTGTGTGTGTGTGTGTGTGTGTGTGTGTGTGTGTGTGTGTGTGTGTGTGTGTGTGTGTGTGTGTTCCCACAGGGCTCCTATCTGGAGATCAAGAAGCAGATGGATAAACTGGACCCTCTGGCCCACCCCCTGCTGCAGTGGTGAGTTGAGAACAAATCCAGACTGCATGGAGAACCTCACCCCTGGAGAACCTAACCCCTGGAGAACCTTACCCCTGGAGAAGATCCTCAAGAACAAATCCAGACTGCATAAATTAAGAAATGGGATTCATTCTAAAGATGAACCAGCTGCAATTTGTCTAAGAGCTGTTTAAACAAGAAGCACGTTGGTGACATGTCGAAAACTGGCCGGAGTAATGCTGAGGGGTTGTCAGCCGGTAAAGTTCAACCGGACATTGTGAAGATGCCCTCTGCATGTGGTTCATCTGTCTCCTCCCCGTCTCCTGCAGGATCATCTCCAGTAACAGGTCCCACATCGTCAAGCTGCCCCTCAGTCGGGTAAGATCAGATCAAATTAGTAAGAGTTGAGATACGGTGACACGATGTATGAGTTATTAGGTTATTCAGTTATTGATCCCCCAAATCGAGTCATCTGGGCAGAGCCACTGGTACGATGGCTGACTGGGCAATTTCTCTCTCTCGCTTTCTGTCTGTCTTTCTCCTTCTCTCTCTCTCTCTCTCTCTCTCTCTCTCTCTCTCTCTCTCTCTCCCTCCCTCTCACAGCAACTCAAGTTCATGCACACCTCCCACCAGTTCCTGCTCCTCAGCAGCCCTCCGGCCAAGGAGGCTCGCTTCCGCACGGCCAAGAAGCTGTACGGGAGCACCTTCGCCTTCCAGTGAGTCGCACCCCCCCCTGTCTCACTCTCTCTCCGTCTCACTCTCACCTCTCACTACTGTTCTATTTGCAACCGAATATATTGAATTTGTCAGGAAACACCCTACATATTTATAGATTTACAGAGTTCTCGATACTATTATTCTCTACTTTTATACTATGAAGAAGTTATTATTTTGGGCAGAAGTCCATGGCCTTGAATTCAGTCGCCTGTGAACTGATGATGGAGTCTGGAGGTTTGTCATGTTATAGATGTAGCATAACATAACATATTATAGGACCATGTGGTTTGACGGGCCAGGTTACAGAGTGTGAGGAGAGTGGATCACTCTCAACACTAAACTCCTAATACTCACCAGAGCATGGCCTTCTGAAGTTAATGGAGTAATCTAAGAGCACTGCCATAACAACGCTGTATGATATAATAGTTATAGGTACGGCATCTGGTTGAACAGCCAGGGAAGATGGTTTACGTACGCACACACACACACACACACACACACATACAAACACGCACACGCACTCACACACACAAAGAAACACATCTAAAGACACACACACACACACACACAGACAAACATATGCACAGACACAGACACACACACCCATGCCAGGACACACAAACAAACACACACACACACACACACACACACACAGACGTACTCTGAGACACACACACATACACAGACACACACAGACACACATAGAAACACACACACACACACACACACTCTATTCATGTTATTTTTAGAATAACGCTGTGGATGGGAGCTGAAGCGTGATGGTGCTTGTGTTCTTTGTACTTACATAAGGCATCCATTTTTAGACAAATGAGAACTGATGTAGCACAAAGCCAGTGTGAACTAAAATAACCTTCATACATACTTAAAAGAGGAGAGAATACATACAGTGATTTAGCGGAGAGAAGGATTGCTAAGTGACATGTCTAAAGAATGGTGTTCTTTTATTTAAAGCGGCGCTTAGTCACTTTTTAATGCACGTTTTTCCTTCTGTTCAAATGTATGTAACTAAATGTCGGTAGAGTGGAGCAATCCATCCACCAATCGGCCCACCCAGAGGGGCTTGCTGGACAATTCTGATTGGTCTGTGCTGACCAATGACGATTCCCACCATTGGTCAGCACAGACCAATTGTGATTTGACGAGAAAAAACGAATATTAAGTAAAAAATACCATGGAAGTCTAACTTAGTTTTTTGTTTAATGAGAAACATTACAAATAGAAAATACCTCAGGATCACCTGGCTTGCAGGCATATTTGCTTCCTGCTTGTTAAATTCAGATTTAAATCAACAACAAGGTATATTTTATAAAGTTTAACCAGGAACAGTTGTTTTCAGTGAATCCACCACCGTACCAGTTTAAGGTCCTAGCTTCCTCCTGTAACCTCACCACCCTCTGAATTTGTATCTCTCCCCCTCTTTTCCTCTACACTTGCTCTAGTGGTTCCCATATAGAGAACTGGCACTCCGTTCTGAGAAATGGACTAGTCAATGCCTCTTATACCAAACTGCAGGTACGTAGCCCGGGGCAGTGGGGTTTCTTTAAGACGCGTCTCCATTTGGATAGTGCGTGCTCCACGCAGAGCCGGCTGTCCAGCTGATCCATTTTGACAGTCAACGGGTGCCAGATTCCCTTTGTTCCATTTTGGAATTGGAGCTCCAGAAAAAGCAAGGCACACAGAAAGCTTTTTACCTCCTTACCGGTAAACTGGAAACTATTTCCTGTTTCCGGTATGAGGAACCAATGGCAGCAGCACCACTCCTCCCAACGTGTTCCTTACATGGAACAAATGGGAGGAGCCTGCGTTGCTCCCAGACATAAGCCTACGAGGAAGCATCCCGTGTGCCCTGCTTGAGGTGCTCCAAGGGTTAACCACTCAGAGCAGAGTGTAAGGTAGATCCTAGGACACAAGGAAACAGGGATCAAGGGGCTGGCTAGTGAGTATGGAGTACGGGGGCGTTCTAGAGCGCCAGTACTCGATGGTGGGGGCAGCCCCCCCGATGGAAGGTCAGTATTCGTTGTCCTTTCTCAGTCGTCTAGAGTGAAACACCAATCATACGTTATACACTTGGTTTATTGTGTAGGATGTTTAAGGCCACAGATGTTCCCCCGATAGTCGTAAGCTTCTCAAGACTCTTGAATATTTTAGCAAAGATAAATCAGACACTGTGAAGATTGTCACAACGCGGTGGGCAGAGTGAATCGTCTGCCAAAACGTGCGTGTGCTTGAGTTACAGCTCGAGTGAGATAAATCTCAACGTTTCCAGAATAGATTACGATGTATTTTGGAGATGTTTAAACTTTCACAAACTGTGCAAGTTCAGCCTTACAGATGGCTCTGTGTGCCATTCATATCTCCTCCTCTTCTCCTACGACCGTTTGAAGTCGTACCCCGTAACCTTCGATACCACCATGCTCCCTCTCATCCTCCCACCTCCTCCTTGAAGCGCTGCTCCGTCTGTCTTCAGCGTGACGCCGCTGGAGCCAAATCGCTCCCCTGTCACACAGAAACCCTGTCAGACCTTTGTTGATGTTTCCAGACACGCCGTTCCTTGAACTCCTTCCACCTTTTTCATCTCAAAATATCATCTTTGCCTCTGCCCTTTGTTCCTTCCCTACGCGACTTGTCCTCCCCTGAACCTCCTCCCTTCACCTTCATCGTGGACGTTCTCGCCCGCGGTCCGGACCTTCACCATCACTTTGTTCTCCTCATGTCGCCGTGTCCCCTCTCATCTCATCACACTCGGTCACGCTGTGTCTGACCACGGGCGCTCAGAACCTCTAGGACTCAGCTGTGTTTTCTTCTCGGCTTCTCCATATATTTGGTGTCGCGTGTGTCTCCTAGTGAATGTGTGAGTGTGTGTGTGGAAATGTTGGTCAAATAATATTCGTATTATTTCCTCAAACTGAACCACCCAACATAGTTTGGAAGTTTATATATTTATACTTCAGAACAAATTGGCGTAATTCCAGTTTCTATTATTCCCAATAGAAAGTATTTTCTGCCTTGCGAGCAGCAAACAGACACTGGCTTTCAAAGCCGTCACCCTTCATTGTTGATGCATAATTTGTTCTTAATCTCCAGTCTGTCTTGCCGTCTTTAACAACTGGTGACGGTTGAATTAATTGCCAGCGTGGTTCACTTCCGGACACTGATGGAGTTCTGCGGAACCGAAGGGAAGTGTCTGTTTGCCGTTGGCCTGACGGATTTACTCACTTGGTATTTGTGAGTGGGAGGAGGAAAACATGGCTGCTCTTGTTTGTTTTATTGGAGGATGTCAGTGTCAGCTTATATGAGGGGAAAAAACATTGAGTGATGCAGACCATGTCCCTTAAAGACATTAGTGTGCAAGAACAAGCTCTGTAGTGCTCGCTACATCGGCAGAGGATTCTGTACTCATACTATATGACCAAGAAGTCCCTGGTGTGTGTCTGGCTGGGTCTGTGTGCGTGCGTCAGACCACCTGCTGAGCGACTCTCTAGTGACCCATGCTTCCTTCCTAATCCTTCCTAACCCAAGCTGCACGGGGCAGCCTATGGAAAGGGCATCTATCTCAGCCCGATCTCCAGCATTTCTTTTGGATACTCAGGTAGGAACTACTCTTTCCTTTTCCTTTCCCATCTGCCACTGTGTTGGTTGATTCCGCTGTGTCTGTACTTTACACTGCCTGGATGTCAAGGTGGAAGAGTCCATTTTCATATGTGGGTGTTGCATCTGCTCCGTGTTCAGTGGTGTTCAGTATTTGGGGTCGAGGCTATTCTTTTTTGGGAGGGAGGGGGGTGGTTTCTGTGTTGCCTTCCATGTCATTCAGACAGATGTGTTGTCGCCGTCTTTCCACTGGATCACTTTTGTCTGCTTTATGTTGGGGTTTGGCAACTATACAGACAACTGTTGTCCTTGTTGAATTTAAATGAGGCGTTACAGACCTAAATTAACTCAGAATGTCACCAACTCAACATTTAAATACATTGTTGAGAGAGTGGATTGTATCTATCTCAATTATACAAAAGAAGTATATGTCATTGACACATTGTCACTAGCAAATACTAGTACCTATATATATACTAGTAGTATATTTATACTATATAAGTATATCTCTACTACTAGTATAGAGACTATACTATACATTCTAGTAGTATAGTTCCTTCAAAGTCTTGAAAACCTTAACACCTGTCACATGCTATAACAGACCTGGCTCTGAGTAAGTTTCTGTGTGTAAGAATACAACTGCTCAGGTGAGACGGGATGAGGTGACATTGTGTTCTCCCTCCGGTTTGTGTTGAAGGAATGGGGAAAGGACAGCACCGCATGCCCACCAAAGATGAGTTGGTGCAGCGCTACAACCGCATGAACACCATCCCACAGGTAAACACGACGCGAGATGCTACACTACGCTAAACGAGCTACACAATGCTACGCCACGCTGTTTCACAGCCAATTGTAATCGTAATATAGACTTAGACTTAGACTTGTTTTATGTCATTCAATAAGTGCACCAGTGCACATATTAAACAAAATTTCGTCACCTTGGCTCACAGTAGAGAGGACACAGAATATAAAAAGATGGCATGAAGATATATATGGCAGAATATTATAAGTGGGCCCACGTGATATAAGCATTCACTATCTTCAGGTTATCAGAGGGGGTCGTTTTTAGGCTTATAACTTTCATTAGTGTTGGTTGTTCACTAAATGTTTGCTCTGCTTGCATTGTGATGTTTGTGTGTGAGTGAAACCGTTGACTAAACAACATCCTCTGGACAGAATGCTTCCTGTCAGCAGAGTCGCCCCATTCAATCAAGGTTCCTTCAGAGTCGAAACCTGAACTGCATCGCTCTGTGTGAAGGTAACTAGCGGCCGTGCTCAGCACACGTCAACCTAACCGTCACACACTCCTAAAAGGAAAATGATGTCCAATGGCTTTTGACACCGCCACTGCCCCTGAGCTGGCCTAACCGTGTGTGTGTCCTGTCTGTCCCTCTCTTCCTGAACCAGTGATCACGTCTAAAGACCTGCAGAAGCACGGGAACATCTGGGTGTGTCCCGTGTCTGACCATGTCTGCACGCGCTTCTTCTTCGTGTGAGTCATCCCGTAGACCTCTCCTCACGTCCTTCTCCGACCAGCAAAGCGACCTGCTGTCGTGATGGAATAAGAGGGTTCATCTCCAGCAGGGAGAAAAGCACGTTTTGAATGCTGTTATCCGATATTACAACTGTTTCGGGGATCACTTGAACATTCATAAATGTATATTATGTGACTCTCTTCCCTTGAGTTTTCTGGATGATTCACTGAATAATTATTTGATTCCATGTTTAGTTTTGCACCATTAAGCTATTCATAAATCATTACAGATATCGACTGTACATTTTGATAATACATCTAATACTTCTACTCAGAGTAATACTTCTTCTGCTATGATAAGCTAACCTTGTGGAACTCATATCATTCCAGTAGTAAAATTAGTAATAATACCAGCGGTAGTCTAATCAACAGACGATGTGACTGCCCGATCTCCCCAGGTATGAGTTCGGCCAGGTTAGGTTTAGGTTTAGGGTTAGGGTTAGGGTTAGGGTTAGGGTTAACCCTCCAATCAACGGACGATGTATCTGTCTGATCTCTGCAGGTACGAGGACGGCCAGGTGGGCGACGCCAACATCAACACCCAGGAGCCCAAGGTCCAGAAGGAGATCATGCGTGTGATCGGGACCCAGATCTACTCTAGCTAATGGAGAGCTTCACCCCCCACCACAAGCTCCTCCCCTTCTGGCCCTCAGGAGACCCACTGGTACCCCCACACACACGGACGGACGGACGGACAGCGTTCAGATACAGCCTCAGCCTCAGTCCCAAAAGGCTGACAGCAAATTAGTTTTTCGTAGAAACAATATATCTGACTTGTTTTTTCTTGTGGTTCTCCTCTTTTGTTGTTGTTTACCTCGCCTTGTGTTGTGAGAGCGCACTCAGCTGCAGTCAGCTGCCTTCAGGCTACACACGTCGTTTCTTTCTCTCTGTCCAAAAAACTGTTGTGCTGTTGCCTCAGACACAACCAGAGCCGCGGCGTGGGACAGAGTTTACGCACGCACACACATCCAGGTGGACGCACACAAACACACACAGACACTCACGGTGTGTGGACGTACAACAAACCTGTGGAATGACACACAAAGGAAACGATTCACGCAGTGGGCACAAGGTCTGCTCCTCGCTCAAACATGTGTGCTCTCAAACACTGAAACACACGCACACACACCCCCCCCACAACCCCCCCCCACACACACACACACACACAAACACACAAAAAGCCTTTCCTTTCAAACCTATTTTCCATTTCCTCTCCAGTTTTGTCAAGGCATCTTTTGTTCTTTTATCAGCTGTGATTTCACTGATCCTTTGGTCTCTCTCTCTCTCTCTCTCTCTCTCTCTCTCTCTCTCTCTCTCTCTCTCTCTCTCTCTCTCTCTCTCTCTCTCTCTCTCTCTCTCTCTCTCTCTCTCTCTCTCTCTCTCTCTCTCTCTCTCTCTCTCTCTCTCTCATTTATCTTTGTGAATATCTAGTGGAAAAAGGAATCATTCCAAGGCTAATGAGCGCCCTTTGTGGTCTGAATAATTGATGGTCTTACCTGCGTATAGAAGTTTGATCTCTTGATGTGTTTGCATTACCGTTCTGTTGCGTATGTTTGCTATTCTTTTGCTAATGACGACAGTCGAACCGTGCGGGTCGGAAGGCATTACCCCACTAGGCTGCACTCAACAACACAAGGAGAACCAGAACGCTGTCCCGTGTGGCGTGAATCCACCCCTTCATGTTTGGCTTTCTTGTCTTTGTTGGGAACATCGCTACTGAACGGCTCTTTGAAGCCACCGCTTCTCAAAACGGCCAGCTCAAATTTATCCAACAGTTTTGCAGTTCCAGTTCCCGTCTTCGTACGAGATGACGGTAATATTATGAAAATGAACTGAGTTGAATATCCAATCCCCTGTGAGGGGGCCCATAATGTAATTGGCTGAGACTGAGCGAGGCCCATCTTGTACAGTTACTGCAGCTCATCCGATACCTGTGTCATGTGGGTGGGTGCGAATGTCCGTGCTTCTGCGTAGTGCGTGTACGTATGTATACATGTGTGTGTATGTGTGTGTATTTGCTCAATTATAATAGACATTGCACTTATTTACCATCGGCTCAGCCCGGAGAAACAGACCAGTGGATCAGACCAGTGGATCAGACCAGTACAGACCAGTCGCCATTGCCCTCGTCTCGTCTCGTCTGGATTGGACCAGTGTCGGCTGGCTGTCCTGGTTGTGGAGACGGGTTAGAGGTTGAGGAGATGTGTGTGATGGCCAAGTGTAAATAAGGACACGGGAGACATTGTTGAATGAGGATGTTTGCCAGAAGGAGGTGCACGCATTCAGAGACTCCAGAGGGGGAACTTTAACGCCTTAGCCCCTACCCCTACAGCTAAAAGAGTTGAATCTGATGTCATGATTAATGCCTGTTTTTGTCAAGTCAGTACGCCGAGAAAATATATTCCACTGTCTCTCTCTCCCTACCCCTTTCTCTCCTACATTTACATTTACATTTAGGGCATTTAGCAGACGCTTTTATCCAAACCTCTCTCTCTCTGTCATTCTCTCACTCGCCCTTCCTTACCCTTTCTATCTGCCTCCCTTTTTCTCCATCCCTCCCTCATTCGCTCCCTCCCTCTTTCTTTCTCTTTGTCTGCCTATCTTTCTGGCTCACCCTGCTGTTGTTTTGAAGATAATGATGACAATAATGGTTGTAATTATACTGATGGTAATGATAATGATGATGATGATGACGATGAAAGGTTATGATAAAAAGAATAAAGACCGATTTTGCACAATTTTAGATACAGTGTGGTTTTCTTTGTTGCCAGCGAATTGTAGCCATTGTGAGTATTAGGGACGATACAGGAGTTAGGATGAGCCGTGACTGGCCTCGGACCACAGGGGGCGCTGTTTCCCCATCACTGCAAAGAGCCTCTGAATTCTCCACTCCGATGATCCTTTACAACCTGCCACACAACGCCAATGCGATTCAAACGGTAGGCCTATTAAAGATATCCCCATTATGAGACACATTTATAATGAAGTACACTGTGTTAATATATATCACACATAATGATGATAGATCGAAATAAACCTGTGTTCAAATAAACAACACGCCTACTACATCTCAATGAATCAGCAACACATATTATCTTTACACGTTGGAAACATTTTGATCTATTTAGAGAATCCAGGTTTAAATACCAACCTGTTATTTTAGTGCTGCTGTTACCGCAGTGGTGTGGTTTTACTGACTCCCAAGGTTTTAAATGTTAATTTGAGGACTAATGCATTGGAAGCCTGCATTATGGTAGACATTAAGCATGAGCCCATTTACACTAAATACCATACTCAGATCGGAACGATGAAGAAAGAGAAGAGAATAATGAAATCCTGAGGGGTCCGTGAGCAGGTCAGCCATGGGATTAGTAGATTCGATTAGATGAGGTTGGAGATAATTACTCCTTCAGATGGTGTGTAGTTGTGCACCATCGGTACTGCACCCCATTGGCCTAACTTTTAAAACAAAGTCCATGGATACCAATGAAGATAAACTGATCAAACAAACAGACAACGGACAACAGATGAAACACACTACCAAACAGGGAACTATGCAAAACACAGATGCCACATAAGAACATGACAAAATAATTACGAAAGGGGGATATTGTGTTTTATCTTTACATAAGCTTGTTCTTTATAAACCTAGTGGCAGAAGCCTGGGGCTGCCTGTCCAGCAGGGGGCGCTGCCTCCCCAAACAGAGCCAGAAGGACTTGTTGACCGGCTGTTCTCCATCTCCACTCGTCTTTATATCGCCCTCTTTCCGCCACTCTCTCCCCCTGTGTTGTTCCCTCTCTTCCACTTTGCCTTTCTCTGTTGCCTTGCACCACGCCGCTTCCTCGCAGAGCAACCAGCTTGATGGTTCTTTTGGCACAGAAAGCCCCGCATGTGTGCGAGTAGGACTACGAGTGCTGGCTGGGCGGGGAGGAGAATGGGCATTATTATGGGGCCTGCACAGAGCGCTGAAAGCCACTCAAGTGTTTATTCGTGGCTGCTGTAATTGGTCCCCTCCCTTTTCAAATCGACCCATTTCGCAGGGGTCTGTCTGTGTCCTGGCCCTTCCATTGATGTGTTTGATTCACAATGTTATTTAATTGGAACTCTGCAGTCCTCGTGTTGGACATGTCTACCCTCCCCACCATCCACACCCATCTACACCCCCCATCCTCCAGTTTGGCTCTTTGCTCCCCCCGCCGGCGGCCAGCTGGACTGGAGGTCAATGGCAGCACATGCCCTGGTGGTGGCCCGACCAGCGCCGTGCGACACGCCGTGCAAGGATCCCTGTTCACCGGCTGCAGTAGCGCCAGCCGCCGCCTGGGGGGAGCTCTTGTGTTGCTCCCAACGTAGCCGCGTCACTGCTACATGAAACACGCAGGGCACACGCAGACACACACTCACCACTCCAAGACAGGCACACACAAACACACACACATACACACACACACTGTTCTGCATGAATGTTTGGTCAGATAAGGGGTGTTGGTGGTGGCAGGGCAGAGGGGTCACTTAGTATGTCTGGCCCCACAGCACAAGTGAACCCTCGCGGCTCCCCCCATCCGCCCTGAACACACACACACACACGCACTCACGCATGCACACACATATGCACGTACACACACACACACGCACACACACACACACACAGCCCGATACCCCTGAAATCCGCGTGACCGTTTTGATTCGGCCACAAAAGGAGCAATTACGATGAGTTGTTTAATCACCGGGGCTTTATCGAGCGGGGGTCTCTTAGCTTGCGGGTCCAGTCCGCCTGCCCGCGACCCGTTAGCCTGCGGACGGCCGAGACGCCTGGTGACAGCGAAGGTCGTGATTTAACGCTGCGCGAAAGGGGGCCGGACCCTGCTTAGGACTCTGTGGGGGGACCGCCCTGCATACCGGACCACCAGGGGTCAGACAGACAGACAGACAGACAGACAGACAGACAGACAGACAGACAGACAGACAGACAGACAGACGGACAGATATATAGACAGGCAGAAAGAGATACAGATGGACGGAGAGACAGAAATAGAAACAGACTGACAGACAGACAGCTATATAGACAGATAGGTAGATGGATACACAGACAGATAGACAGAGAGAGACAGATAGATAGATGGATACACAGACAGATAGACAGAGAGAGACAGATAGACAGATTGGTAAACAGACGTATAGATATACGGTATAGACAGAGAGATGGACAGACAGAGAGACCGATGTATATATATAGACAGAGACAGACAGATAGATAGATAGACAGACAGATATATAGACAGAGAGACAGTCAGACAGATAGATTGATGTAGACAGACAGATAGATAGATAGATAGATAGATAGATAGATAGATAGATAGATAGATAGATAGATAGATAGATAGATAGATAGATAGATAGATAGATAGATAGATAGAGACAGATAGATAGATAGAGACAGATAGATATATAGATAGATAGATAGATAGATAGATAGATAGATAGATAGATAGATAGATAGATAGATAGATAGATAGATAGATAGATAGATAGATAGATAGATAGATAGATAGATAGATAGATAGATAGATAGAGACAGATAGAAAGACAGACAGCCATATATATATATATATATATATATATATAGAAAGACAGATAGAGAAAGATAGATAGAGGCAGACAGACAGATAGATATATTGATTGATAAATAGACCAACAGAAAGACAATAGACAGGGCAATAGACATGTAAATGGAGACACAGAATATTGACCTGCAGAGCAACTGAAAAGTAAGGGGGCAGACAGCAATCTGGAGACAGGACAGAGCAGGTGGGTGAGACAGGAGTATCAAAGTCACTTTGTCTCGGAGCAATAATCATTTCGAGAGATACCTCTGATTTACCCGGCAACGTGATGACTGCAACAGCTCCTCAAATAAACAACCGGGAGCGGAATAAAGGGAGTCAAATAAAAACATACCAGATAAAGAAGACAAACGGTGGAATACGTCTGTACCCGTGTACCACCAGGGCAGACCCTTACTCCCGTTCAGACAGCGACTGCCTCAGTCACTCGAGGTGCTGCTTTTATTGAATTTTCCACCGGCTAGTTACACCGTTTCTTGCCTGGCGTTTTTTCCTTCTCATCACCTCCCTGGATTTGAATGATGGAGTACAAGTCCTTGTCTGGTTCGTTCGAGATGATGCGGGTGTGTGTGTGTGTGTGTGTGTGTGTGTGTGTGTGTCTGTGTGTGTGTGTGTGTGTGTGTGTGTGTGTGTGTGTTTGTATGTGTTTCTGTGTGTCTGTCTGCATGCCGGATTTGTGTTTGTATATGTCTTTGCATGCAGGTTTGTGTGTTTGTGAGTGTGTTTATGTTAGTGTGTATGTTTGTGTGTGCGCATTTGTGTTTGTGTGTGTGTGTTTTGTATGTATGCGTTTTGTTTGTGTTTGGTTGAGTGCGTGTGTTTGTGTGTTGTTGTGTGCATGTGTTTGTGTTGTTGTGTGCGTGTGTTTGTCTGTTGTTGTGTGCGTGTGTTTGTGTTTTTTTGTGTGCGTGGGTTTTTGTTTGGTTGTGTGCGTGTCTTTGTGTGTTGTTGTGTGCGTGTGTTAGTGTTTGGTTGTGTGCTTGTGTGGTTGTGTTTCTGTGTGGTTGTTTGCGTGTGTATGGGGGCGTGATGGAGGGTTACTAAACTGGCAATGAGAACTGTATCGGCTTGTGTATTAACCCAGAGAGAGAGACAGAGAGAGAGACAGAGAGAGAGAGACAGAGAGAGAGAGAGAGAGAGAGAGAGAGAGAGAGAGAGACGGAGAGAGAGAGAGAGAGAGAGAGAGAGAGAGAGAGAGAGAGAGCGAGAGAGAGCGAGAGGGAGAGAGAGAGAAAGCATGATATACAGAAAGGTTGGAGGATGAGAAAGTGGGAGGGAGGATGATAGAGAGAGGGGAGGAAGAGAGAGGGATGGAGACAGAGAGAGGAAGAGAGACAGAGTGCTTCGGAGAAGGAGACAGAGAGAGAGGGAGAGAAGGAGTGAGAGAGTAAGAGAAAGAGCGAGACAGGAAGAGAGCGAGAAAGGGAGAGATACAGAGAGAGTGAGAGAGAGAGAGAGGGACTGAGAGAGAGAGAGGAGGAGAGAGACAGAGAGCGAGGGAGGCCGGGCTCGGTGGAAGGGGGAGCAGGGTGGAGAGTATGCAGCTCTGCACATAAAGCCAACAGCTGTGTGGCTAATGTTTTGTGACACGGAGGCTCCTCACGCTCTTATGTTTCCCAGGGAGAGACGGAGACGGCACATTCCGTCCCCACAAATGACTCTGTCATTCACCCCCTAAGTCTTAATTATCGCTCCTCTCCTTTTACCATGTTCCTCTCTTTATTTGGGCGCTGGGGCTGGTGGTGGTGGTGAGGGGGTGGGGGGTGGTGATGTGGGGTGGGGGGTGGTGATGGGGTGGTAAGGGCTGGTGGTGGTGGTGGTGATGGGGGTGGGGGGTGGTGATGGGGGTGGTAAGGGCTGGTGGTGTGGTGGGTGGTGAGGGGGTGGTGGTAAGGGTAATGGTGAGGGGTGGTGGGGGTGGGTGGTGGTGGGGGTGGTGCTGAGGGG